>NC_085870.1:47517080-47559580 GCF_034702125.1 Engraulis encrasicolus | reverse complement strand
AGATACTATAGACTGGTACCATGTGTTGAATAGATAATGTACTATAGGCTGGTACAATGTGTAGAAATGTGTTGAGTATACTATAGGCTGGTACAATGTGTAGAAATGTGTTGAGTATACTATAGGCTGGTACAATGTGTAGAAATGTGTTGAGTAGATGCTATAGGCGGGTAAGATGTGTAGAAATACAGGTGTATGTTGGGTAGAGAGAGAGAGAGATATGTGTTGTGTGATGTGTAGAAATGAGGTGATGTTGGTTGTTGATGTAGACCTGTGGAGATGAAGTTTGTGTTTAGGTTTTTGGGTGGCTGTAACGTGTGTGTGTGTGTGTGTGCGCGTATGCATGTGTGTGTGCGTCTGTGTCTCCCTGTCTGCTCCCCCACCCTCCTCTCTCTCTCCCTGTCTGTCTCCACTCCTCTCTCTCTTCGTCTGTCTTCCTCCCTCCCTCCTCTCTCCATTCCTTTCTCTCCCTCTCTCCCTTCCTTACTCTCCCTCTTCCTCTCTCTCTGTTCCCCACTCTCTCTGTTCCCCCTCTCTCTTTCTCCCTCTCTCTCTCTCCCTCTCTCTCTCTCTCTCTCTCTCTCTCTCTCTCTCTCTCTCTCTCTCTCTCTCTCTCCCTCTCTCTCTCTCCCTCTCCCTCTCTCTCCCTCTCCCTCTCTCTCTGCATGTTGTGTCTATTTTTAGCATCAGTGCTTCTGTCACCATGACAACGCGGCTGGAGGCCAGAGAGCCAGCGAGCTATTTTTAGGCGCTCTGTAATGTCAGACACACACACACACACACACACACACACACACACACACACACACACACACACACACACACACACACACACACACACACACACACACACACACACACACACACACACACACACTTAACACAGAGTCACACACACATAGTCACATGCATTTCAGTTGCATTTCCATCCCTTACACAGACGCAGACACACACACACACACACACACACACACACACACACACACACACACACACACACTCACTTACACACACACACACACACACACACACACACACACAGGCGCGTATAGTTAAAGTGAAAAACACTGTATTGCAAAGGTACATAGTAAAGCAGGCTTTCTCTCTCTCTCTCTCTCTCTCTCTCTCTCTCTCTCTCTCTCTCTCTCTCTCTTTCTGTTGTGTTGTGCTTCGGGGCGCTGACTCACTCCCCATGTCAGTGGTTTGACTTGCACACTCTAGTGGTGGCTTCTGGAAGGGCAGCTGAGCATTGCACGCACGCACGCACGCACGCACGCACGCACGCACACACAGTACACACACACCAACGCGTGCACACACACACAGGCGGGCAACCACACACACACAGCCGCGCACACACGCACACACACAGCCACGCACACACGCACACACACCATCGCACGCACATGCACGCACACACCCCATCGCACACTCATACTCACACACACACACACCAACACGCACACATGCAACACACACACATACCGCAACACACACAAACAGACAGACAGAGACAGAGACAGAGACAGAGACAGAGACAGAGACAGAGACAGAGACACACACACAGACACACACACAGACACACACACAGACACACACACAGACACACACACAGACACACACACAGACACAGACACAGACACACAGACACAGACACACAGACACAGACACACACACACAGACACACACACACAGACACACACACACACACACCAACACACAGAGCTCATGAAATCCCTGCCTTGTACAATGACACACTACCACACACTAACAGTCACAGAGACATATTTACACACACACACACACACACACACACACACACACACACACACACACACACACACACACACACACACACACACACACACACACACACACACACACACACACACACACACACACACACACACACACCGTTGCCCTGTGTGCTGAGTTCTTCTCTGCTCTGCTCCTCTCTTAGTTTCCTTGACCGGATCGACGTCGTGAAGCAGAATGACTACACACCCACAGACCAGGTAAAGCACACATGCATACACACACGCACGCACGCACGCACGCACGCACACACACACACACACACAGAGAACAGGGGGTATACTAAGAAGCTCGTTCAGTAGTGAACCAGGTTCAGTTAACCTTGTGGTAGAGGTACGTAAATTATCTAATAGAAGGTCCTGGAGTCCTCATTTTCTTAACTACAAAGCCCAACTCCGATGAAGTTGGGACGTTTGGTAAACAGTGAATAAAATCAAAATGCTATCATTTTCAAAACATTCAATCTATTCATTAGATGGAGAATAGTGAAAAGACAACATATTAAGTGTTAAAACCGAGAAAAAATATTGTTTTGGGGGACATATGTACTCATTTCTAATTTGATAAATCCAACACGTCTCAAAAAAGTTGGGACGGGGATCAGTGAAATTTAGTAAACATCCAAATAAGATAAAACAACAAAGAAGAACATTTCAAAATGAATTGTACTGACGGACAATATAGGTGTCCAGGTATAAGATCATCACAGAGAGGCTGAGTCACTCAGAATTAAAGATGCAAAGGGAATAATTACCATAGTTATTACATACATTTTTGAATTCCCTTTGATTTACCACGATTGAGTGTATATAAGACATATTTTTGTTAATAAAATCATTGTATAGGTTCATGACATCATGAAATATATATTGGCTGTAGTGTCACTCTAATTCCTGGAGTGCTAGAGCTATTGAAAATTTACCATATTAAGAATGCTTAATGCATGAAAATGATACAGGGGTGTAACATTCTCCTAAGCACCTGAGCTCACTTGAAATGGACCCAGAAGACATGGGAAACTGTCCTTTGCTTACAGAAGTCAGCAGAAGTTGTAGAAGTCCATTCTTTTTGACAATAATAGAGCATTGCACATCCTGTGCTACAGTAAAAATGGACCATCCAACTTGTGTTAGTGCTAGCTTCAAAAGTCAGCCTCCATGATGGCATGCGGGTGCAGTAGTGCATTGGTTAAGATGTTCTCACTCATCTGTAGAGTTAAATACAGTGCTGAATGGTATAAATGGGTTTTAAACAGCATGAAGAGCCACTCATGCATTATATTTTGAAGGGAGATCTTCGAGTATTGCCACATAGTAAGGTCAAATTGCATTCTCTACTATGTTTTAACAGTTTGGCTCCATCATAAGGACCAGCAGGTGATAAAATGGTGGGCTTTTGGTCAAGACCTGTCACACTGTAAGCACTACAGAAAGGAAAACATTGCAAAACATGACAAGGAATACACCCACCATTTAAACTGGTGAAATCATGTCCAAGATAGGAATTAACACTGTTTTTTATATAAAATCATCTCATCGGTTAATGTATTTAACTGTTAAGTGTTATCTTTTGTTTTGTTTTTAGTCTTCCTCGACATTTGCTGCCATTTATTGTCCCCGTCCCAACTCTTTTGAGACGTGTTGGATTTATCAAATTAGAAATGAGTACATATATCCCCCAAAACAATATTTTTTCTCAGTTTTAACACTTAATATGTTGTCTTTTCACTATTCTCCATCTAATGAATAGATTGAATGTTTTGAAAATGATAGCATTTTGATTTTATTCACTGTTTACCAAACGTCCCAACTTCATCGGAGTTGGGGTTTGTAAATGATGCCTGCAGATATCTCTATTAACAGGTTTATCACTTCCTGTAGGGTACCTAAACCTGGTGTATCACTTAACCTTGTTCTCAGTATACCCCCTGGTCACACACACACACACACACAATCTACTTCTACACGCAGAATTCACCTTTCGCAAAAGCCACGCCCCCTTGTTATTGTTGCTACGTCCGTCAAAAACTTAGAACCAGCCACACGTTTTGGCTGCGTTTCATAGGCAATACGTGTACACTTATTGTATACACACGCTGATTACTAGAAGCTATATTCAATTGTGAAGTACAACAACTTGATGATGGCGATGTAATGTCTGTAACCAGGACATTTTGATGGTGCTTGTGTTAACTGGGACATTGGGGACAACTGGGCTTTGGGCACACTGCGCAGCTCTTGGGCAGTCACACTGGGCGTCGCTCTTTAATGGTTTTAGTTGACAGTTCATATCTTCATATCTTCATAACAAGGTTGCAACAAGTGCAGGCCCATTTCAGTGTTACTTTTTTTTGCTGTCACACGCGATGCATAGACTACACACAGACACACGCACCGGAAAGGAGAGAGGGTGGGGGCTGTTCCGTGGGCTGTGCATTTGGCGCATATGACAACAAATATAAACGCAACTAGTAGCCTAGTTTCGCAATAAAATTTGAATCATAATGCCGTGAATCCAATAGGCCTACTGTAATGTCATACAATATTGTCCTTTAGTCTGAGCGATGCAATGATTATTTGTTTAGGGTAGCCTACGTTTACTGCCAGCTAAATGCAAAAAGGGGAAGGGGGCTACATTAGCAAACAAGACGATTGCACAGTTGAGTTAGCCTGCTACTTATAAATATGATCACCTGGGGCTAATAGCCCCCACATGGCTTAATCCATTCCTGTTATCAGTCCGCTTGAGGTTTTGGCTTCGGAAAAGTGAAAAAACGAAGTCCCAATCAAACTTCAGATGGTGTTGGACGTGACGGTGCCATAGGCACACGTTTTATGTCTCCCTGAAATCGCAAGTTTTCGACGGACCTCCGTCAAATTCTATACTCCTTAGTTATCGTTGCTGAGCTCGGATTGGTTGGCGACCGTTTGTGGGAGGGGTTTTGCGAAAGGTTAATTATATCCATTTGCATCCCCACATTCCAGGTAAAAAAACACACACACACACACACACACACACACACACACACACACACACACACACACACACACACACACACACACACACACACACACACACACACACAGTGCACAGTACATGCACACACACACAGATGAAACATTTCTCTCAAACATGCTCAAGTGTATGAATATTTTGGTGTGTGTGTGTGTGTGCGTGCGTGTGTGCGTGTGTGTGTGTGTGTGTGTGTGTGTGTGTGTGTGTGCGTGCGTGTGTGCGTGTGTGTGTGTGTGTGTGTGTCTGTGTGTCTGTGTGTGTGTGTGTATTCTAGGATCTCCTAAGATGCAGAGTTCTGACTTCTGGAATTGCTGAGACGAGATTCCAAGTAGACAAAGTCTTATTCCAGTGAGTGGTATAACCCCCCCCCTCTCTCTCTCACACACATAGACGCACACACACACACACACAAGTACACCCAAAAATGTGTACACACGCACTCACGCACATGCACAGCCCCAGTATTAAACGATTACACCCTTACACCATTTTGTACAGTAATGTGTATATGATGTTTATGTTCTTTTAATTTGAAATGCGTTTATTGCACTAGCAATGCATATCTCATATTGTACAGAATTGGGGTTGAAAAACTTTATTCAGGAAAATATTTTTGTCACCTCTAATCACTGATGTATGTGTGTAAGTTCTGGTGCGTGTTTGTGTGTAAGCACTGATGTGTGTGTATGTAGCGTAAGTGCTGATGTGTGTGTATTGTCTCTCTGCAGTATGTTCGATGTGGGAGGGCAACGGGATGAGAGAAGGAAGTGGATTCAGTGCTTCAACGGTAAGTACAAGTGTGTGTGTTTGTATGTTTCTGTGTGTGCATGCGTGTGTGCGTGTGCGTGTGTGTGTATATACATGTGATTGTGTGAGTAGTGAAGAGGAGGCGAGTTGCCCCACCCAGTTTAGAACCCGGAACTTAATAGGACCCGGGCTCCCTGGAACCAAATAAAACCTGGATCTCCAGGGTACCTAATAGAACCAAAAAGATCCGGGCCTCCCTGGAACCAAATAGAATATGGGGCACTGGGTTACCACACAGAAAAATACAACCTGAGCCTCAAGTATACTTTAAGGAAGTTAAGAGCTATCACCAGTCTTAATTCATAACACTAACTGTAGGCATCAAGTCATGTCAGTTGGCCTGTGAGACTGATAATGTTGGATGTAGTGTAAGGTAGGGGTGGGTATTTCCAAACACCTCGCGATACGATAAACATCCCGATACAGGGGTCACGATTCTATGCATCGCAATACATGTGCATCCCGACACGGTGATGCGTATCACAATATTTTAGGCCTGCATTGTTTAGTTTTTATTCATTTTTTTTTTTTTTATAAAGAAAACAGACATATTTACGTGATACACATCATGAATGCCAGTTGCTGTGTAGCATTCAAAAGTCAATTTATTTTATTAAATGAAATATCAATACTGATGCCTCCAATACGACACGGATCTTGAAGAGGCCTGTGACGATGTATCCCGATACCGATACCTTGAACGCACCCCTAGTGTAAGGGTAACCAGCATACCTTCTACGCCCCTGAACCATCAGAAGCACAGGTCTTCATCACAAGCACAGGTCTTCCTTGACATCCGACTCAGTCCTGAGCTTGCTTTAATGCGGGCTCTCCTCTGAAATTCACAGCTGTTGGGGAAACTCAACATCAACCATAGACATCAACATTAATGCCAATCCATAAAATTCCAAAATTCCCAAAGTACATCCACAGCGCTGCCATGTAAGTCCTAGAGTCTGTGAACTAATTTTTACCACTTTCTTGTTAGTACTACACATTTAAACTATTATCTGTCATATTTGATTTGGTTGGGTACAACAAAACGTGATATATATTTTTTTTTCGTTATTATTAGAAAGTGACAGTTATTCTGTCCCCATAAAGCAGTGCATGACATCACGTTGGGGACTGGAGACCCAAGATTCTATTGATTCTCTGCCAAGGGGGAGTCCCCAATTATGTGACCTCAACACTAAATTCTGTTGAAAAAATTAACGGTAATGCATGGAGTCTAACACCATTTTAGCAATGGCATTCATATTTTTTTGTGATTTAGGTACCTATTAGTCAGTAGTGATCAACCCGCACAACCACCTTTAAGTGGAGCATACCAAATGCTGGCCAAACAGGCCCCGGTGGGCGAGCCTCCCATTGTCACCTGTTCCCAAAATCTCTCCAACTGCCTCTCATCTGGAGCTTCTGACCTATTACCCTGTGTGATGTGGGTGTGTTAGGCCCTCCGCACATTGGTTCTGACAGCACTGCGGCGCACTTTCGCCTCTGACAATTTCGGTTACCCCCGCACACAATTCACAACAGCAGAGAATGGATAATCAATGGGTGGCTCAAACAAAATAGAACTCGTCCTTAATCGCCAGCCGATGTCCACGGACATCGGCGCTGGTGTGCGGGGTTGTATTGAAAGCACTGGAATAGAACTTTGGCGTAGCAGTGCCCTGCACTTTGTCGGAACCGATGTGTGGAGGCCCTTAAGCCCGGCTCAAACTACACAACTATCGTGCCGATTCTTGGCTGAAAACCCCCCTTACGACAATCGCTGGAACGTTACCCCCCAGGACCATCGCAAGCGATTGTCGGGAAAGATTTCCTCGTCGTGAGCGACGTTCTAAGATAGAACTTTGGCAGCTCAAAGAGTCGCCGATCGCAAATCGTAGAAATCAAACAGTGTTTGATATTTGCGACTGGAAATAGAACGTCGGGCATTGTCTCGGTGGCTGCGAGCAGCGACAAGATTGACAGTTGCGATTCTCTTCTAGTGTGCGGTGCACCCCGACACCAAAATCGGACGCACAATCGGTAGTCGTGTACTTTGAGCCTGGCTTTAGTGTGCTGTCTAATCAAAGTGCAGTCTTAACAGTACCTAACAGAACTAAATGGAACACGAGCCGCCAGATTACGTAGAAACTAATAGAACAGGGATCTCCAGGTTACCTAATAGAACCATTTAGAACCCGGGTCTCCAGGTTGCCTAATAGAACCAAATAGAACCTAGAACCAAATAGAATCTGGACCTACAGAGTACTGAATTGGGGCTCTGACCGCTACATCAGGCTTGTTGGCATGGTAATCACATCACATCACATCACATCACATTACACTACACTATACTACAGTACAATACATTACACTTAGGTCTAGTTTACATTAATCTGTTTCTATATCGTTTCTATCGCGAATGCACTATCCATTTACATTAAAATACTGGAAAACGACTTCATAGGTGGAAGGATTCAAAGACGCCAGAGCCCACGTGAGCATTCAAATACGATGCTTACTTAGCATCAAAAAACGGTGAGAAACTAGCTTCAGCTAGCACAGACTAGCGAATCAGCCGATCCATGTTTCTTTGTAAACAGAGCAGCTTTGTAAATGTAAATAGTTTGCAAGACGCCGACACTATATGGAGAAATGAATTCATGTAAATAGAGCCTTAGCTGACACTTTAATCCAGAGTGACAATCACAACTCACACACACCCTTTACCTCTGTGTGTGTATGTGTGTTTGTGTGTGTGTGTGTGTGTGTGTGTGTGTGTGTGTGTGTGTGTGTGTGTCTGTGTCTGTGTGTGTGTGTGTGTGTGTGTGTGTGTGTGTGTGTGTGTGTGTAGATGTAACGGCTATCATATTCGTGGTGGCTAGTAGCAGCTATAACATGGTCATTCGTGAAGACAACCAGACCAACAGGCTACAGGAAGCTCTGAACCTCTTCAAGAACATCTGGAACAACAGGTTAGTCCATCTGTGTGTGTGTATTTATGTATGTTTCAACACTGTAGGGGCCAGTGGCGGTTTTGGGGGTTGTGATGTTGGTAAGCACAAATTCTGTAACCAAACCAAACTAGTGGGGTCTCCCCCAGATGAGATTTTAAAAATAAAAACGCTCTTAAATTGTGAATTTTGACCTCTTCAGACAGCTCCCTAGGCTACTAAGTCATTCTACCATGTTGCATTTCGCATCCTTCACTCCACGACTTGAAAATACAATCCAAATGTTCGTGTTGCATCTTACAACAACAATTCACATCAATGCATTCGACAGAAAAACACATCACCACAGGCATCATTCCAGAAAGGGTGTGTTCTTATTCTGCTAGGTTGAACTAATAGAAATGAAGTCAAGAGTGGCCACGAGCATACCGTTGCGACCAAGGTACACTGTACACGAGAGCTGCCAAAAACTCGCGTAGGCCTGCCGTTAACTTGAAAAGAGTCTACGGGAAAGACAGACACCAGCCCTTCTGAACAATTATGAACCCATCCATGGGTGAGCGAGTCAACCCGTTCCTAAGCCGCAAGCTTCATCAACAACCGAACTTGTTACAGCGGACAAATATAACCTTACCTTAAAATGCTGTCTTGACCGCAGAAATCCCAACCTTTCACTTAATCCACACCTTTTCAAAATCATTGTCCACGTTCCCGTTTGTAATCCATATGATATCATAGCTGACCAATAAAGGCATTGTGCTGCCGTTTAGATATTTTGTTAAACTAACTGACGGTGTGTGGTTCGTGTTATCTGCCTATTATTCATTCGTTTCTTCATGATATGTCCCAAAGTTCTACTCCATGATTTGTCCACATCCAAAGCATCCAGAAAACTTTGAAGTTCAAATGTGTTGTCTTCGAGATTATCATAAAAGCAGCTGGCTTCAGTCAAAAATGTAAACATCACGTCTGCCTGAGCTCTACTTCCTGAATCCAATGTTAACGTAAGGTGTCAGATCGCGTTATGATTCATCAACTCATCTGTCAATCATATTTTCCGGCGCGCTATTGGTATAAGCATAATCATAATGTGCTTCAGAAACTGGCGGGGCATGCGGAAAGCCAATTAAAAAACAGATTCGCTGCCATTGACTCCAAGTCATTTAGAAATTGTGCTTCATTTTCTGTAGTGCCATGTTTCACCATCGCTGTTAAACACTGTTTCTCCATAGACACTGTGGTGTCGCTGTTTAACCAGTTTTATCAGAACCGCCGGTAACGGACAACACAGACAGCTGAATCACGATAACAGAACAAGGGTTTAAATTCGGATGTCGCGTTTATCGCTTTTATATTGGTAAGCCGTGCTTCAAGTGCTTCAAGTGCTGGTAGGGGCATTCAGGCCAACTCAGAACCGTACCGTGTCTGTTCCCGTACCTAATCAAGAGCCGGCTGGCGTGTTCACGCAGTAGATCTTAGCATTCACGAACTGGAACAATGCGAACCGAACCGCAATACGAACCGATCAATATTTGTTTTTTTCTCTGTGAACCGTGACGTCAAAGTGGACGTCAGCAGGAGCCTGGTATGAACGTGGGTGGTTTGCTGGGTAAGCACTTTAATGTTGAACGTAAGTGGGCACAGACACCGGCATCGTTTTGGTAGGCCTGTAATGTTTGTGTTTATGTGTATGTTAAATGTGTGTGTGTGTGTGTGTGTGTGTGTGTGTGTGTGTGTGTGTGTGTGTGTGTGCGCGCGCGCACCCGCAGGTGGCTTCGGACCATCTCTGTGATTCTCTTCCTGAATAAACAGGACCTTCTGGCTGAAAAAGTTTTGGCAGGAAAATCGCGCATAGAGGATTACTTCCCTGAGTTCTCAAGATATATTACACCCGACGATGGTACACACACACACACACACACACACACACACACACACACACACACACACACACACACACACACACACACACACACACACACACACCAACAGTTAAAGGTAGACTATGTAGGATCATGGTTGCAGGTAGTGCAACTCCACATTTGTGAATGGGCTGCATACACTAATCAAACACACACACACAACTAATCAAACACACACACACACACGCACGCACACACGCACACGCACACACACACACACACATTTTACTTCTTTATTTGGATTGACAGATATACAATTATCATGGCACACACACACACAGAGCAAGCAGCAAGCATTTACTTCCATGGCTAATAAATGTGTTTATCTTTCCTGTGAATTTCAAGTTAAAATTAGCAATATTAATGGACAAAAAATATTTGTGGTTTGCAATATGAGGCAATATCATAATGTGCTAAGAAAATATTCTTAGGTGCAAAGAAAGTATTTACTCAAACAACAATACCAAACTCGACCTCTAGTGGGCATTAGTGTACCACATAACATAATTCATCACCAACTAAAGGAGAGAATACACACATACATGGGAGCAACCATCCCGGATTCAGAGAGTAAAAACCCTGCCACATATTTGCCCCAACCAAGTCAGTTGAATTAGCTATTCCTAATTAATTAATAATTAATAATAAAGGTGTGTGTGTGTGTGTGTGTGTGTGTGTGTGTGTGTGTGTGTGTGTGTGTGTGTGTGTGTGTGTGTGTGTGTGTGTGTTGCAGCGGCCCCAGAGCCAGGAGAGGATCCGCGCGTCACAAGGGCTAAATACTTCATCCGCGACGAGTTCCTGGTGAGAACCCCGCCGTGTGTGTGTGTTTGCGCGGCGTGCGTGTGTGTGTGTTGAGCAGAGGTGTCAAACTCCACATCATGTTATTTTGGGAGCATACGTTCCCACAGCTCTGTGTATCCACAGTCTACCCCGCTGCCCAAATACGGCCATTCGGTAGATATCAAATTCTGTTACTTAACGAAAGAATACTGAGACGTGCCCTGACCAAAACCTCCTTTAAAAAATAAACCAATCTTGTGGGGGCTTTTGCAGAGTATGCAAATTGAGGTCTTTAGGAAGCAACTTAATGCTTCAGAAAACTGGTTTGTCCAGAAGCATACATTTTGTGTTTAAAAGGGGAAATTTGTAATGTATTTTCTATGGACTATCAGAGCCAAATTCTACTACTCTTCTACTTTAAGGAGTGGTGACATTCATTCGAAAGGCCACAAATTCCTCAGATATTAACAGATTTCCATGTGTAAGATATTATTGTAGAGTAGGGTTGTCAAACTCAGGCCCACTGGGTCATTTTGTTTGATCCGCTAATTAATTTCAAAAGTGTATTACAGTTGGCCCACATACGCCATTATTATATAGTAACATGACTTGAACATGAAATTTGGTGTGTCATAGGCATATACTACTCCCACTCATACAACAGAAATATGTTCAGGCACATTTAAGCTACCATATATGGTTTGTGAAATTTTTCTTTGAGTATTCAGTGTGTGCATGCAGAATTTTAGCTCATTTTAAAGATATATACTACTATATATACTTCAGCCCACGACTTTATCCTAGATTTTCCTTTTGGCCCACTGTGAATTTAAGTTTGACAACCCTTTTTTAAAGCTTCAATGAATCTGAAGTTTCAGAGTCCATGATTAACTCAATATGCCGCTGGGCCTGCTTCTGGACTGTTTTCATGCGACCATAGCTCCTTTTCCATCAGTCGGGAGTGAATTGTAGGTTAAAGCAAATCATGTTTTTGTGATATAAGATGCGTCTGCTTGGTTTTTCGTCAACAGGCGATGCTAGTGAAATTAAACATCACAGACATCCGCGTTGATGCACATTTTTCTGACTCACAGATGATTTTTCATCAACAATTATTTTGGAATAGAAGGCACAGTTTGCGATTAAAACATAGAAAAGAGAGAAAATTCTGCAGGGGATGCATCACCAGGTCTTCAAATATGTGTTGGAACTCTTGAGCCAAGTCCAGTCGTAGCTTCTGCGTTTGCATGGCTTTTCCATCAACCTGTAGCAACACAACTTTCCCGAAAACTTCTGACTTAATGAATTGCTGCGTTCCAGCGTTAGAACAATATAACGGCTTTTCCATCACATGTGTCTTCTTGATGGACATTACGCTAAAGTGAATCATCTCTTTGATGTAAAAAAAAAAAAAAAAAACCACTCGTAAGGCATTGCTGGTTACATCTCCTGCACAGCAATGAAAACGAGGCAGGTATTCAATCTCACCTGCATTCTTTTGGGACAGCTGTGGCCTAGTGGTTAAGGAGATGGGCTTTAGATCAGAGGGTTGCAGGTTCAAGTCCCACCTTATCTTACTCCATGGCTGAAAAGCTCAAGTCACCTAACCCCAAACAGCTCCATGGACTGTAACCAATACCCTATGCTTGAAATAAGTCGCTTTGAATAAAAAAAGCATCTGCTAAGTGTAATGTAATGCAATGCAATGCATGAATTGGGCTTCAAATACTGTACACGCATGTGCTACGCGGGACAGTTGATCACCTTAACACCGTCAGGAGATGGTCATCACTAATGCTATCCCCACTTGATATGTGTGATGGACACTAATGTGTACCTATATCTGTGTGTGTGTGTGTGTGTGTGTGTGTGTGTGTGTGTGTGTGTGTGTGTGTGTGTGTGTGTGTGTGTGTGTGTGTGTGTGTGTGTGTGTGTGTGTGTGTGTCTCTACAGAGGATCTCCACTGCGTCTGGTGATGGTCGCCACTACTGCTATCCCCACTTCACGTGTGCGGTGGACACTGAGAATATCCGCCGCGTCTTCAGGGATTGCAGAGACATTATACAGCGCATGCACTTGCGCCAGTACGAACTGCTGTGATGCACACACACACACACACACACACTTGCAGCAGTAGAAGCTGCCCACACACACACAAAGCGATACACCCAAACACATACACGTACATACACACACGCACAGCGATACACATACACACAAACACACACAGTGTTACATACATAGTCCTTCTCCTGCCCCATGCTGGACTTTTGCGAGAGACGCCTGACTGCAACTTAAATATCTAAACACACACACACACACACGCGCACACACACACACACACGCGCACACACACACATACACACACACACTAAACATGGTCTGAACTGCTAAATCTCCTCCAGCACTTAAACAGAGTCTCACACGTACACGCACACACAGACACATACACGCACATACATGTCAGACGTATCTTTGTCCATCATACAAGTACAGTATTTTTGCTTTCTGTCCCAGGCTTTCCAAACACACACAAGTAAACAACTACTCCTACACACACACACACACACACACACACACACACACACGCACACGCACACGCGCACACGCACACACACACACACACACACACACACACACACACACACACACACACACCCTGCTGCAGTGCGGGGGCCTGGACTGCAGAGAGACTGAGACTGAGGAGGCTCCTCTGCACATGCTCAGTCAGAGCCTCGCTGGTCGCCATAGTGATGGCCAATCAGAGCCCAAGGACTGGCCATGTTGCCCCGCCCACTGGAGAGGGAGGGACTTGTGACGTTGTCATGGAGATGGCATAAACTGAAGCTGAGGTCGAACAAAGTGGCTCTATATATATAGATATTTATATATGTCTGTATATAAATATGTATATATACCTATAAATATGAAGCTATATAAACACGATATATTCCTGTATTAACACAAGTCAACTTCTCTGTTTGTATAATGGTTTGTGTGTGTGTGTGTGTGTGTGTGTTTCTATATGTGAGCGTTGTGTGCGTGCGTGTTTGGGTGCATGAATGTGTGTGTGTTTGTGTCTGGGTGCGTGTTTGTGTGTGTGCGCGTGTCTGCGCGTGTGCGCGTGTGTGTGTGTGTGTGTGTGTGCGTGTGCGCGTGTGTGTGTGTGTGTGTGTGTGTGTGTGTGTGTGTGTGTGTTCAGTCCACTAGGCTTCATGATGTAGGCACAGTCCCACCCACAGGGATGGATGGGAAATCTGGCATACAGGACATTTTCCTTAGGGGATGATTCTGTTGTTTTTTTGTTTCTTTGTTTTTTCGCTTAGAGATAGGCCCTCAATTTAGATGTGGCGGCCCATTGGTCTGTCTTTAAAGGAACACTGTGCAGGAAATGGTCAAAAAAGCTACTGCAACTATGCTGCTCATTGAAACTGGGCTGCCTATTGCCAAATTTGATCTTTACATGAAAGTTTACTAAGTAATAAACAAATATTTTCTACAGTAGTATGGTCCAAGTACAGTCGTTTTTGCAGCTAAAAATGACCATTTTTGGAAATTCAAAATGGCGGACCATGGAGAAGATCCCCCTTTTCATGTATGAAAAGTGCAATTTTTCCAGTCATAATGAATACTTAGAATTTGATGCTGGTGGTAAGTATTCATGAAAAAGGTAACATTAGTGAATGGGCAGCATGAATTCTGGAAATACACAACTAAAAATCTCACACAGTGTCCCTTTAAAAAGAGAGTGGACTGAGCAACTACGTGATAATATTATCGAAATGCAGGGGACTGTGGCGGGCTGGTCTATGACTACAATGCCTGGGCTGTTTTCGATCCCAGTCCAGCTCTGTCCACCCAGTCTGCGAAGGTTAGAGAACATGGTGGAAAAAACACCTGATCTACAGTACCTGTAACATCTAGAGATCCAAAGGCCAACATGGAACAGTCTTAGTTGTCAAACACTACACAAAGCAGGGTGGAGACCAAGGCAGAGCCCATTACTTTATACAGTAAAGCTCCGTGTACACCAAAAGCGAACTGCGCGACCAGAGCGACGGAAGTCATTATTACGCTATGGAGGGAAGGTGAATAAAGCTGTCAGGAGCGAAGCTTCTTGAGCGACCAGAGCGAATTTTGACGGTGAAACTCAAGCTAATCTTAAGCGAATTCGCTATGACGCGGTTCGGCGAAAACCAATTGGAACGTTCATATCAACGAATGTCCCAGCTGTTGTGTGATTAGCTGAATCAAACATGTCAATGCCGCGTCCAACAGCGAATAAAGCGAATCCATGGAGAAACTTCTTCAACCACCCCAGCTACCTGGGTCGCGTAGGTTGCGCCTGGTATACATGGGCCATAAGTCATAAAAGGGAACAGTGGAAAAGAGAACACAGACAAAGTACAATTCTTTTTTTTTTTCATTTTTCGTGACATTACATTTAGGGGACGCTTTATAAAAAAATGTAGTATTTTATGACTTTATGCCTTTATTTCGGGGTGGGGAACCTATGTTTCGAGGGCCGTTTACGTTTAATGTTATGCAGCTTAACATGAAATTGTACATATTTTGTTAAGGAATCTTAGAAATTACATTTGCAATACAATTACGCTATATGTGGGGGACCTAGAGAAGGTGGGATCTGTTTTAAAGGTGGCTGCCTTCAATATAGACCTTAAGTGCAGGGGGGAATCCTGGTTTGTGTTCATAGAACGGCCCTCGGAGGACTTTTGCAGCCCTTGGAGGAATTTCAAGTGGCCCCTCGAATGAAAAAGGTTCCCCTTCCCTACTTTATTTGATAGGACAGTGTGAGATGGTGACAGGAAGCGAGTGAGAGAGAGATGGGGGAGGATCGGGAAATGACCTCAGGCCGGAATCGAACTGAGTAGTACCAGTCAATGCCCCAACCGTTTGACCCACGGCCGGAGCCTTTAGCAGAAACTTTTAACCAAAGCAACTTACAAAGAGGACACTCAAGCAAGTACAGAGTGTGGGGGTCAATACAGAGTACAGCACAGAGTACAGAACAGACAGAGAGCACTAATATATATTTGTTGAGTTGAACAGTTAGACATAATGAACGTAATACATAAATAATTTAAAGGACTGGAGGCCCTATTGCGTGTAGTGCAAGTAAGTGCCCAGGATAGTAGAACAGATAGAAAGCAGTAATATACAGTACATAGGATAGTGGAGGGCCTATTGAGTAGAGTAGAGAAACTTTATTGATCCCCAGGGGGAAATTCAGGTGTCAAGTAGCTACATAAATAAACACACACACACACACACACACGCCAAGAGGTTTCCCGATCTGGGCCAGCTCTGGCATCTCAGGCAGTCCAATCCCCAATAATGATGCCCTTCTTAGTGTCCTTCTGTATACTGTTAAACAGTTGAATGGCCCATGGGACAAAGGACCTCCTTAGCCTGTCTGTCCTGCAAGTGAGAGCACGGAGTCTGTGGCTAAACAGACTCAGCTGGTTACTGAAGGTGGTGTGAAGGGGTGTAGCTGATTATCCATAATACAGTCCAGTCTGTTCAGGGCT
Source organism: Engraulis encrasicolus (assembly GCF_034702125.1). Taxonomy (NCBI): domain Eukaryota; kingdom Metazoa; phylum Chordata; class Actinopteri; order Clupeiformes; family Engraulidae; genus Engraulis; species Engraulis encrasicolus. The sequence continues at coordinate 47,542,744 of NC_085870.1, read as the reverse complement.
CTGCTCTCAGCTGTTGAGGTGAGAGTCTCCAGCTCCATACCCACCACTGACCCTGCCTTCCTCACCAGTCTGTCAAGGCGTCCCGCATCTCTCTTCCTAATGCTTCCACCCCAGTGTAGTGCAAGTAAGTGCCCAGGCTTAGAGATGAGTCTTCACTTGCTTCTTGAAGGTTGAGATGGATGACCCTGCTCTAACTGGCAGTTTATTCCACCATTGAGGGACAATGCCAGAACACGGTTTGGACTTGGATGGCCTTGTGTGAGTAGAGGGCAAGGCTAAACCGTTGGTACTGGAGGAACGCAACACCCTGGAAGGAACATATGGCTTTGGGATAGCCCTTCAGGTAAGCTCCACCAGAGAAGCTCATTGATAAATACAAGAAACGTTTGGAGGATGGCATTGCTGTTTAAGGCGGTGCAACCATACTGTATTTTAAGGAAGAGTTCCAATATTTCTACACTATTTTTCTTTACTGGTTAATACACAGCACTCTTCCGTGTGGTGCATAAGTTGAATAAACTTGGCAAATGAAGAGGTGGATCACACTCAGGTTCTTCTTATCTTCTTTTGAATTTTTTTACATAGCAGAAAGCAGACAGACGTTGCAGTGTCTTGACACTGACAAAGGAAACAGCAGAAACATCTGTCTGTTTTCTGCTGCTATGTAAAAAAAATAAAAAATAATAAGAAAAGAAGAACCTGAGTGTGATCCACCTCTTCACTTACATTCTTTTCCTTTGAAATGTTACAATTTTTAGGGAGGAAAAAAACGTTTCTATTCTAAATGTCTTCGGATGTCAAATTAAACGATAATGGTGGTATAAGTTGGAGATACACATTTTGTAAACAAGGCCGACAGGCGGACAACAGATGCGTCCCTCTAAGCCAGTTCCAACCTTTTTTCCCCCACGCCCCGCTGGCCTCCTCCTAACCTGTCAACTTTATTTTTTTGCAGTTTAGGCTATAATAAGCCTATCATGCTTGGATTTGGAGAAGAACCACATGATTTCAAATTTCACATAGATTAAGTAGGCTACGATACAAATTACTAGACATTATTAGCAGGGCTCTAAATTAAGTTTTTCCACCACCAGCCAATTTGGCTAGTGGACATTTTAACTAGTCATTTTTTTAATCTTGCCAAAATAAACTATGCATTAGGCTAGTTCTTTTTTTAAATTATGGTCATTTTGTTCAACTATTTCTGCAACACAGATACACTATAGGCCTACATAGGCCTACCATATGCCTACATAATAAGCATATTAGGCCTATAGTGTATTTTTTTTCATTATTTTTTAACTTCTGCTTTATTTTTTACTTGCATTACTGAGGCCTAATCAATTTCATTCATTTTTATTCCATTCATCTGAAAACAGTGAATCACATCACACAAGCCACCTTTAAAATACAGTAGGCTAGCTTAGCCTAACCAAACTCACAGCCAAACACTACAAAACCTCACATAGGGTCTAGGTCTTCGCACACCCCAAGGAAGGATAAGCAGCCTGATCTCCAAAAATTCCGTGCTCGGATGTTAAGGACATAAAATCTGTGTCCAGGAGCACGGATTTTGCCAAAATTCCGTGCTCCTGGACACGGAATTGTTTTCCGTGATGGGCACACAGAAGTGCTTTCTATATTCCCACAGCACTGTGTTAACTCTATCATTAGAAAATACATACCAACTGCTAATCCTAAGCAAAATAATGCTATAGCAATTTAAGTTGTACCCTGACCTAAACATTCCCTAACCTTAACCTGTCATTAAAGACATTTTTGAGAAATACCTTTTCCAGTTGGTTGATAGGCTATCAAATTCATATAATGAATGAAAGGATACTAGCTGTGCCCAGGCCAAAACAATCCCTAACCCTAACCTGTCAGTAAGAACTGTTTTTTTTTCTTTTTTTTTAGAAAGACTCATAGAGAAACATAGAGCTGTGGGAGTATAAAGAGAGCACTTCTGTGTTTCCATCACGGAAAACAATTCTGTGTCCAGGAGGACGGAATTTTGGCAAAATCCGGGCTCCTGGACACGGATTTCGTGTCCTTAACATCCGTGTCCAGGACAGGCGTACAAATTTTCAAGATTGTTAGGAATATTCACTTCCAAGTACTTTAGGTCAGCTCCCACTTGAACTCATATTGTTTTTTAAATGCGCAACTTAGTTTACTACCGACCATTGCTTCCGTTTTGCTGAGATTTAGTTTGTATGCTGATATGGTGCTATATTGTCCTATTTCCTGCATTAGTGTTGGTAATGAGTTGCATACATCTGTCATATATAAAATCACATCATCTGGAGCAGTGTTTCCCAACCAGGGGTATGTGTACCACTAGGGGTACACGAGCACACTGCAGAAAAACGAAAAAATGTATAGAGCAAAGTCACATTGGGATATAGAGCATGAGTTAGGGGGTACTCATGGAAAGAAAAAAAGGCTTAGGGGGTACGCAAGACAAAAAAGGTTGGGAAACATTGATCTGGAGAGATCATTGAGAGCAGGGGCGCTGCCAGAAATGCTGGGCCCCATGAAAGATTCGAATTTTGGGCCCCCTTAAGTGCCCCTCTCGGTGCTTGGGCCCCCTTAAGGGCCCCTATCCAACCGTATCTCACTCATTTCGTAAAGTCTTCACGAAAATAATATATTAATTTTCGTGGTGCATTCACGTTATTGCGCTCCAACCGTATCTCACTCCTTTCGTAAAGCCTTCACGAAAATAATATATTAATTTTCGTGGTGCATTCACGTTATTGCCCGCCTTTCGTAAAGTCTTCACGAAAATAATAGATTACTTTTCACGCTGCCTATTCACTTGAATTGCCCGACTGTTGCCTAGCGACCCACTAGTTTGATGCCCTTTCGGGAGCCATCAAACATTTCAAACAAGCAATTTAGGGTTAGGTTTAGGGTTAAGGTTAGGGTTAGGTTTAGGGTTAAGTAGGGTTAAGGTTAGGGTTAGGTTTAGGTTTAGGTTTAGGGGACACAAGGCGTAAAGGGCGTCGAATTAGTGAGTCCCGAGTGTATCAGCAGTGTTCTGTCAGCACCCCCTCCCCGCCCCTGCAGACGTTTGGATAACCATAGCAGCAGTGGGGCAATTCAAGTGAATAGGCAGCGTGAAAATTAATCTATTATTTTTGTGAAGACTTTACGAAAGGCGGGCAATAACGTGAATGCACCACGAAAATTAATATAGGCCTATTATTTTCGTGAAGACTTTACGAAAGGCGTGAGATAGGGCTCCCCTATCAGTGCTTGGGCCCTTAGAATCTGTACCACTTTTCCCCCCCCTAGCGGCCCCCATGATTGAGAGCACAGCAATTTTGTTTATGATGTTCTGTTCATCAGCAGCCCTAGTCTTGACAAGGTCTACCAAACTTTCTTAGATATTTGGAAGACTCGTATTTAAACAATTCCCAGTTTAAACTGAAAGAGTTATTAAGCATTAGCTTTAGTGTGGAAATGCTCTATGAATTGCAATATAGCCTATATATGAGACTTGACTTCTTCATGGTCAAGAAGACAGTTGTTTAATTTCCTATAGCCTAGTTAGCTTTGATGTGCCGCCTAGGCTATTGGAGGGCAGTACGTTTATAGAAATGGAAATGGCTTTGTGATCACTAAGGGGGCAGGGAAGAATATTAATAGAGATGTCCTGCTGTTTTAAAGAATTAGAGACTAACCAAAAGTCAATAGGCCTACGTGAAGCCTATGGTGTATGTCTTGAATGTGAATGTGAAAGATATTGGGGGAAAATGAGTTTGCAGTTTCAGTCAGCCCTTTATCATACCGTTATTCCAAACCCAAAAGCGCTATCTACCAACAGCGCCGCGCTTTTGCATCTCACTCACTACCGCTCCGACTGTCAATAAATTGATTAGAACTTCATCTCCCACAATTCAGAGCGAATATTGCTCCGAGGCTGCCAGTGAGGCTGAAGTCCAAAACAGTGAGGAGGATATGCAGCAGACGCTCCGACACTTGTGAACGGTACAGTATTCAGTGGCTGTTATTTCACTGCAAATGCCAGACGGCGCAGACTGGCATGGCTTTTAGACACGATGTTCCAGTGGAACCAGTTTGTGTTTATGATGTGACATCGTTTGCGTGCTAGTCTAGCGAGCAGATTCATCGGCGTCCAGATTTGCTTACCATCTTCTTCCGCCTTGACGCAGCCCCTATGCTCGCCTGTAAACTTTAGAAAAGCTCCAGATGCTAATACTCGTTTGCAGAAGGCCTTATACTAATCTCATCGACACTTTAGATCCGCTCAGAGGTTTTAGTAGAGTTGTCGATTTATGATAATCCTATCAAAGTTAGATGACCGCTGAGAGTAGGCTATGCAAAACCTGCGGGGTGTTGTCAATTTGACAGTTATTTGCCATTTGTTATTTGAACTTGTAGGCCTAGTCCTCAGACAGGGTTTTGTGCGTTTGTTAAGCAGATAATGTCAATATTTTAGATTTTGTGTAACTTTTAACAGTCTACTTCTGACCCACGTGACCGACGTCATACATCATAATTCAGTTTGTGGCGAGCAGTCAGCTGGGGGCTGTGTGGTGGTCAGAATGATCAGATTGTGTCCAACATGTGATCTAATGCTCTCTATCTCTTTCTCCCTCTGTGTGCCTCTATCTCTGTGTCTCTCTCTGTGTCTCTCAGTGTCTGTCTGCCTGTCTTTTTCTGTCTGTCTCTCTATACCTCTCTATGTCTGTGTCTGTGTCTCATTGTCTCTCTACTGGTTGTCTCTGTCTGTCTGTCTCTTTCTCTCTGTATCTTTCTCTCTACCTGCTTGCTCTCTCTGTCTGTGTGTCTCTCGCTGTATGTCTCTTTCTCTCTCTCACGCTGTCTTCCTCTCTCTCTCTCTCTCTCTCTCTCTCTCTCTCTCTCTCTCTCTCTCTCTCTCTCTCTCTCTCTCTCTCTCTCTCTCTCTCTCTCTCTCTGTTGTGCAGGTCTCCGTTGGCGTGAGTCTTCAGCTATGCTGTGAGTGAGTGTGTGTGTGTGCTCGAGTCACAGTACAGGTGGTCTCAGGTCATCGAAGCTGACACTGACGGGATTGTCATGGCGGCCGACGTTCACACGCACTGGGAGTCTTCCAATGGTAGCCTGAGCGCGGAGCCGTCGTCCAATGGCAGCCTGAGCGTGGATGAGCTGCGCTTTGATAGGCTGAGCGTTGAGACACTGCGCTGTGATGGGGCAGAGAGCCCCACACCGGGCCTGGTGGGCGGGACAGAGCCAGGTCAGAACCACAGTGTGTGTGTGTGTGTGTGTGTGTGTGTGTGTGTGTGTGTGTGTGTGTGTGTGTGTGTGTGTGTGTGTGTGTGTGTGTGTGTGTGTGTGTGTGATTCATAATGTATGTGATCGCAGGAGAAATGGCTGTTGTTGTTGTTGTTGTTGTTGTTGTTGTGTGTCTATATATTTGTGTGTCTGTCTATATTTGTGTGTCTGTGAGTAGGGCTGTGAGTATGTGGGTAGGGCTGTGTTGGTATTGGTGAGCCGTGTGTGTGTGTGTGTGCGTGCGTGCGTGCATCCTTGTTTATGTGTGTAAAATGTATCCCACGTGTTAGTAATGACACCTACAGTATGTGTGCGCGTGTGACGTGTGTGCTGAAATCTGTTTCTGTTGTCCTCGTGGGGGTGTGTGTGTGCGAAGTGGATGATGACATTCTTGTGTGCATGTGATAATTAATATGTGTGCGTGTAGGTTATTAATAATGTATGTGTGTGTGTTTAGGTGATTAATAACGTGTGGGTTTGTGTGGGTGATCATAATGTGTGTGTGTGTGTGTGTGTGAGTGAGTGTTTAGGTGTTTAATAAGGTGTTTGCGTGTGTAGGTGAAAGGGTGTGTGTGTTTGTGTTTAGGTGCGGGCCAGGAGGTGGCAGTGATTATCTATGTGTGTGTGTGTGTGTGTGTGTGTGTGTGTTTAGATGTTTAATAATGTGTGTGTGTTTAGGTAATTATTAATGTGTGTGGATGTTTAGGTCATTATTAATATATGTGTGTGTGTGTGTGTGTGCGCACTTGTTTAGGTGCAGGTCAGGAGTCGGCCATGTTTGCGTGCAGCCAGTCGTACGAGGACCTGACAGCGGAAACACAAGAGGAGGAGGCAGCCATCTTGGAAGAGGAGGGGCTAGGTGGGGAGGAGTGCACCGTGATTGGCCGAGCTCCGCAGGAAGAAGGAAGTGCTCCACAGGAAGCGGAGGGTGCTCGTGATAAAGACGAGGATGTGACGTCCGAGGCGTGGCGAGCGCACCGCAAGCACGTGTTCGTCCTGAGCGAGGCGGGAAAGCCCATCTACTCGCGCTACGGCAGCGAAGAAGCGCTCTCATCCACCATGGGGGTCATGATGGCGCTGGTCTCATTCGTACAGAGCGGAGACAACACCATACGCTCCATACACGGAGGTCAGGAGCTGTGTGTGTGTGTGTGTGTGTGTGTGTGTGTGTGTGTGTGTGTGTGTGTGTGTGTGTGTGTGTGTGTGTGAGAGAGAGAGAGAGAGAGAAGATTAGTAATAGTAGTAGTAGTATGTAGTAGTAGTATAAGTAGTAGTATGCATCATCTTGTGTGTGTGTGTGTCCTTGCCTGTGTAATGGATGATAACTAGCAGAGTTCGGTGTAGAGCGATATAGTATCGGTAGAATGATACAGTACCGGTAGCGCTGAGCTATCAGTCTGGACCTTTAGCTCAGCGGTGTCGTGATGTGCCTCCCATGCCCTCACTGGAGTGTTGACTAGTAGGTGGCGGTTTTGAGCCCCAAGTGGTGAACCAGCTCAGGATCACCTCAGCTTCACGTGTGTGTGTGTGTGTCTTTGTGTGTGTGTGTGTGTGTGTGTGTGTGTGTGTGTGTGTGTGTGTGTAGATGGCTACCGTGTGGTGTTCCTCCGCCGAAGTCCCCTGGTTCTGGTGGGCGTGTCCAAAGGCAACCAATCAGACATAGCACTGGTGCGGGAGCTGCAGTACGTCTTCCTACAGGTGTGTGTGTGTGTTCGCGTATGTGTGCGCTGGTGCGGGAGCTGCAGTATGTCTTCCTACAGGTGTGTGTGTGTGTGTGTGTGTGTGTGTGTGTGTGTGTGTGTTTTCGTATGTGTGCGCTGGTGTGGGAGCTTCAGTACGTCTTCCTACAAGGTGCGTGTGTGCGTGTATGCGCACAAGCTGTCATATGTGTCTCTACTACTGGGAAAGTGAACTCGTGTGAATGTGGACCTGTTTTCATCTGATCAATATTATTCTTTCATTTTCATTCTTGTCTTTGTATTCTTTCATTTTACTCTGATTTCATCAGTTTTGTTTTCATGCTTTTTGTGAGGCTTTTGTGTGAGGTGATGATGCAGCTCAATCACTAGCTTCACACACAAGCAGAACCATGACCAAATGTGTACGTGTGTGTGTGTGTGTGTGTGTGTGTGTGTGTGTGTGTGTGTGTGTGTGTGTGTGTGTGTGTGTGTGTGTGTGTGTGTGTGTGTATCCAGGTAGTGAGTTTGTTGACGATGACTCAGCTGAATCACGTCTTCTCACACAAGCAGAACTACGACCTGCGGCGGCTTCTGGGAGGGGCGGAGCTTCTCACAGACTCTTTGCTCCGCCTACTCGAGTCAGACCCGGGACCGTTGCTTAGCGCCGTCAGCTGTCTGCCCCTGGGTAGGTGTGTGTATGTGTGTATGACCCCGGATCCGCACCAGTTTATCTCGTAGCAGCTGTGGTTGTAAAGTGAATCAAAAAACACGATTCTCCCAGTTGTATAGTGAGTCAAAGAACATGATTCTCACAGCACAGCCACCCTTGTCCAGGTGAGAGTGTACCCTGTGAAGAAGATACAGGATAGCATCCTCCACTCCCACATTCTCTTGGTAGGCAAACTGCCGAAGGTCCAGTGCGTGGCGTACCTGGGGTTTGAGAAGGTTATGCAGCAGCACCCGAATGTTTTCATTAGATGTGAGGTGAGAGCATCTGGTCTGTAATTCTTTGGGGTGTGTTTTCTTCGGAACTGGTATCAGGTATGACATTTTCCACAGGGTAGGGAGCTTGCCTTCTTGCAGACTCCTATTGAACAGGTCAGGGTTCCCACGGGTCATGGAATTTCTGGAATATCATGGAATTTCATAAAGGTTTTTCCAGTCATGAAAAGTCATGGAATTTTACCATTTTGCATGCACAGTCATGGAATATCATGGAATTATCAGTTGTGTAAAAGCAGAAACTTTTTTGTTCGGTGTATAACATTGTTTCTTACTGGTTGTCTTAAAACGCGTCGCCAGAGACTGTTTGGTTTCACACTGTTATGTGCAACATTCTAGAATGCAATGAGCTTCTGAAATCTGGCAGTGGCCCTAGGGATGAAGATAATCTTCAGTTTTCACACTTTTTAAAAAACAAATTTACGTCATTTTTGAAATGGAAATTCTGCTTTTTGGGTCTGGAAAGTCATGGAAAATCATGGAATTTTATATCTGAATTAGAGGAACTAGTGGGAACCCTGACAGGTGATGAAGTGGCTCAGGTAATACCTCAGCACATGTCCTAAACAGTGTGTGTGTCTATGTTTTTCACAGAGTATGTCCAGTTCCGATTGCATATCTATGTTCTTTTCGTAGGTGGCGCTGTGAGGGACGCTGTGTCTGCAGCGCTGCAGCAGAATAAAGCTCCCTCATTGGTCTTCTCCGTGCTGCTGGCGGGACACCGGCTTGTCTCATTGGTCCGCCAGCGCGACCAGAACCTGCACCACACAGACCTTACCTTATTGGCCAATCTCGCAGGCTCCTCCTCCTGTGCGGCATTTCGAGAGGCGGAGGGCTGGACCCCCGTCTGCCTGCCCAAGTTTAACCCTGCAGGGTCAGTATTGAATCCCACTTCTGACACCAACACACAGTGAAAAATAATTATAATAATAAATTGAGCTATTTTTTCTACTGTGCTGCTACATTAGATCTACATGTACACTCTTCGTTTATTTTTGTCTTTCTCTGACGGTCTTTGCACATATCCTTTCTAGTTTGATCAGGTTTTGAAATGCGATGACGATTTCATTTCCCAGTGATATAACTATGAATGCATACATATGGGTGGTTGACGTGACGCCTTGTTGTTTCGTAACATTAGTTACAAACCTACAAAACTGTTTTTTATAAATGAAAACACATATTAAGATTAAGCACAATATCATTATCAAGTTAGCTTGAGCTCAGATGTCAGTCATGTATACAAAAGGATTAAAATGGCCATAATGCTGTGAATTTCCTGTGTTGTGACTTCATTTTCCTGCGGTGCGACATGCCTATGCAAGGTGTTGATGCAGGACACGTTTTCCCAAAAATGGCAAAAATTAGACGAAATTCCACGAACCACTAAGTGCTTTATTTTTTCAATTTTTTTTCCATCAATTTTTTCAGGAAATGGAATAACTTTTTTTTTAATTGTGTTATGCCCTTAAACGTCAACCACCCATACACTGTATAAAGTAAAGACAAATTGATTCAAATACCATTTTACATTTTTTTTACCAGTGTGCGGTAATCTGCCTCACATTATTTCCTAGGGGAGTAAATTATAATCGGTTTGCATTGATGCATCGATTTTACAGCCAGCTATTCAATGACTTGTTTCATCCACAAGAGAAGAGAGTTCTTCAGTAACGCGGAAGCATGTAGTAGATTGTAGTCTTTAATGTTAGCATTTAAGGACTTCCTGGTTCGTATCGGCTTCCGGCCTCCATTGAGAATGAATAGGGGTAAATTTCAAATAAGCTCCGAGTGCAAGCACGCGCTTAGCGAACCCCCGCAAACTGTCGAGGGTGTTAAAAATAGGCTGTAGGTATGACATGGTTGATCATTTTGTGTCAAACTTCGACATAAATACGATGTTGCGTCCATATGCTAAACCCGGAAGCTTTTGGCGACTACAGAAGCGGCGCCTGTATCTAACGGCATGTACGTGCGGAGGGTTGTACCCATGGCAACCAAAGGAAAGTATGTAGTTCGGAAGTTTTAATGATCAGAAAGGGGTTAGCAATATTGAATTATAATCGTCATGATTTAACATGTGAATACACCAACATGATGATACGATCCGTTCCACTAATGAGAAAGGGATGCGGGGACACGCTAATGTTCGTTGTTGCCGTGCAACTTGTATTTTTGCCAAACCTGAATCTCTATGGCGTTTTGCAATGTAAAAAATCGCCATCGAACCGGTAGTCCAAACGCCGCATACAAGTTGACGTCAACGCTGAAGAGCTCTATTGATTAATCGTTATTAATAGATTCTTCGATTTTTGTTTTTACTGCACTCATTTGGTGAGGTATTTCGTTTTGCTCATGCATTAATAATAATAGGGACTGTAATAACAGTGTTTCTCAAATAAAATCCATGTAGTTATTTAAGCTTTTGTTCATTTATTTAACATTGCACACATAAACCAAGCCTGTAAAGTGAAAAAAATATCAATTGAATCAGAGCATTCTTAAAGATCGCCTCTCAACGTTATTTCATTAATACTGCCGTGTTCCCCAATGTTATTGAATGTGTTACGCGTTGGTCCTGTTTTAAAAACGCGCTGGTTGCTTTGTTTCAAGACGTTTTTGCAAGCTGGCAAGGTGGCTTGTGGAGAAACGAGAGAGTGTTCCGTGTTTCTCGTGGAAATGCGTCTCTGATTGGCTCACTCCTCCTGCTCTCGAAGAAACGCGTCTCTGATTGGCTCAGTCCTCAAGTTCTTGGAGAGAATGTAATGGCAAACAGAGTCGCCACTTCCCCTGGTGGTACTGCACTATAGGGGCGCCAGCGGAGGCGTGCAGGCTCCATTCAGGGCTGTGCTCTTTCGACAGCGACCCCTAGGCTTGCTGCAGGCACGGAGCAACCAGAGTGAGTAGGCTTTATGTATGAGGCTTTGTGCTGTGTGTGTACCTGAGAGTAGCAACCAGCTGATAGCTAAGCTAAGCTATGTTTCGGGCCACCAGACGTTGCTTGTTTTGAAAACAAGCAGAAAAAAATTACTCGACATGTTTTTAGATAAATGGGTCGATATAAACCTTTGTGGGCAACGCCTTCTTTCGACGTGACGAAACACAGAAAGGCTTTCGTGATTCGCTCGTTTCTCTGCATTATTTATGTAAATTGGGAAACACCGGGAAACACAGCCAGGAGAGTTGACGCACCGCTATGAGAGCCTTGCAAGTGAGTTTAACTTGGGGTGACCGTCCGATCTTCGAAAGGAGTGAGTAAAACTGAGTTTTATCGGAAGTTGGCCTTTAAGTGTCGAAAATAACCTAATCATTGGCCTAAGAAATCGCTATCTAATCGAATCGCTATCGAATGAAGGCTTACACCCCTACTTGTTCCTCTTGCAGGTTCTTCCATGCGCACACCTCCTATATTAGAGAGTTTATGTAATCTGCCTTGCTCCTGTTGGAGGTTCTTCCACGCACACATCTCCTATATCAGGGAGTTTACGTTAATCTGCCTTGTTCCTTGCTGCAGGTTCTTCCATGCCCACATCTCCTTCCCGCTCGCAGGCGCCCCCCTGTGTCTGCTGCTGCTCTCCACGCAGCGAGACGACTTCTTCACACTGAGCACGCTCCACCGGCGCGTCCTGGAGCGTCTGCAGCGCCGCAATACCCTGTCGTCCCTGGAGGAGGCGCTGAACTGCCCCACGTACCCCGCCAGCCAAGTGGGCATCCCTCAGCTCATACACTTCCTGTACAAGAGCAAGAGCTCCGGACTATACACCAGGTCAGAAGGGAGGGAGTGGTGTGTGTGTGTGTGTGTGTGTGTGTGTGTGTGTGTGTGTGTGTGTGTGTGTGTGTGTGTGTGTGTGTGTGTGTGTGTGTGTGTAATGAGGGGGGGGGGGGGCTTGGGGGTGCGCGCAAGCCAAGTGGGCATCCCACAACTCATACACTTCCTGTATCAGTTTAAGAGCTCAGGACTGTACTCCAGGTCAGAAGGGAGGAAGTGGGCTGGATGTGTGTGTGTGTGTGTGTGTGTGTGTGTGTGTGTGTGTGTGTGTGTGTGTGTGTGTGTGTGTGTGTGTGTGTGTGTTCTGATGTCTGTGTGTGTTTGTGTTAACTGTGAAAAGCTACTTCGGAAACTGAATACTGTGTATACTACTGTATGTTTGTGTGTGTGTGTGTGTGAATGGTGAGTGTGAGTAGTACTGTACTCATCGGGCTCTTAATAAGTATGCCTGTCCAACTGCATATTGTCAAACATTTCTAATCAGCCAATCACACGGTGACAACCCAGTCACGGTCAAGACAATCTGGTGCAGTTCACATCAAGCATCAGAATGGGGGAAGAAATCAAGAGTTTCGACTTGCAAAATGGTGTGTCCACCATTTTTGACTTTGACATTTTTGTACGGGATATAAATTTGGCAATAATAAAATGCAAATATCCCAAAATGTCTGAGTCTGGTCTGACTATTTCAGAAACAGCTGATCCACTGGCACATACTATGCTCACCCGTCTCTAGGACTTACTGAGAATGGCCCAAAAAAGGGAAAATATCCAGAGAGCGGCAGCTCTGTGGCAAAAATATCGTGTGGATGCCAGCGGTTATATTAATCCACCCTGTGTGTGCGTGTGCGTGTGCGTTCGCGTGCGCGTGTGCGTGTGTGTGTGTATGTCCTCAGTCCAGAGTTCCCGGTCCCATATTGCAGAGAGGAAGAGAGGCAACGTTTGATGAGTGTCTACCAGCAACTGCACGGCCGCCTGCACCACCCAACGCGACCAATGACATCAATATACCACACCACGCACACACACAACCTCTACGCCAGGGTAAAGACACACACACGCACACACACGCACACACACCAGCAGACCGCCTGCACCACCCAACGCGACCCATGACATCAATGTGAAGAAAATGATATGCACATTCCTGAATAATGCTTGGAAATACTGCAAATATGTGAAAAATCAAAAAAGGGGGCACTGTTCCTTTTACGCCTCCACAGACTCCATCACTTAACTTGACTTAACTGTGTGTGTGTGTTTGTGTGTGTGTGTGTGTGTGTGTGTGTGTGTGTGTGTGTGTGTTCGCCCCCTCCCCAGGTGACGAGTGGCTTTGAGCTGTACGTGTGTTTCAGTCCGCTGGCCACCAAAGCCATCGCAGAGGCTGCTGTCCCCAAACTGCTCAAATGGATACGCAAAGAGGAGGACAGACTGTTTATACTGAAACCCCTTACATACTGACACACACACACACACACACACACACACACACACACACACACACACACACACACACACACACACACACACACACACACACACATGCAAAGAGGAGAGGCTCTTTATACTCAAACACCTTACATTCTGACACACAGACACACACACACACTCCTGTGGACAGCCAGTGCTGTAATGTGGTCCTGTATCTACCTCTCCTGTCCTGCCGTCAGTGGACAGTCATGCAATCGCCTGGAAACTAGTCACATGATCATCGGGACTTATCACATGTCCACCTGGGCAGTCACGTGATCATCTGGACAGTCACGTGACCCATCTCGTCAATGGGGACCAGTTGCCTTGGCAACCACAGTCAACCGCATTACCAGAGATCTTATAGAGAGGGATAGTTCAGGCTAGTTCTTTTCCGGTATCCATGTGATGCCGGGTGAACGCCCCTTTAGGAGACCTTTGGTGAGGAGATCTTCGGAGCCTTGAGGTTGAGAATAAATTGAGTCTCATAAGCGCTGTAGATGCCGGTAGCGCACTTCTTTTGCAAACACCTCAAAAAGAGAAGAAGAAGGAGGGGACAACGTCCTATTAAGAGACCAAACTTCAGCTCACTCTTTTGCATTGGGTGGGCGGGGTTTGAATCCTCTTTCTTTAATCTACCTCCTTTGGCGTTACCATCCTCAAAGCAGTCACATGACTCTCTGAGCAAACACATCTGGACTAGTCATGTGTCGTTATCACAACCACAATAGACAATGCTACCAGCTGCCAAAAGCTAGAGTTGCAGAGCCTGCCAGCTGATTATGTTGAAAACTCGTACAAACTTTAATAATAAAGCAACATTCCAACATGCATGTCTTGTGTTTATGTGTTGATTTTTGTGGGCAGGATTAATATGGTGACTGAGTAGGGATCTTTGGAGAGTGAGTGTATTGGTTAAATATCTGCTCAACTGCTTTTTTTGTATTTCAGTGATGATGTTGGTTAGAGGTGTGCATGTGCGTGTGTGTGCACACTCCTTTGCATTGGATGGACAGAGTTTGGATCATCTTACTCTACTGAGAAAATCTTTGGTGTTATGGTGTAACCATCAAAAAGGTTGTGGTGTGGCTATGCTCGGTCACGCCAACAAGCCTGGGGTGCATTTCTCGAATCTATATAGCAGCTGTGTTAGCTACTTTGCTGTTTTCAAAGCAATTTCCCATTAGCAACTGCCCAAGTTCCTAACTGGCAAGTATGCTTTCGAGAAACGCAAGCCTGGCTGTTGGGTATAGCAGCCAGAGCCTCAGAAGGCACTGATTTGAGTCAAGACGATGCACATTGGTCATTTAAACAAGTTAACATCTCTTACATAAAGTTAGAAAATATTTGGGTTGTTTGAAAGGGACAGGAAAGTTAACTACCGTTTGAACCAAACAGACCATGCGCCAAGAATTTCAAAGGAGATGCATCATTTCAAGTCTCCCATAGAGATGCATAGGAAATGTGGCCTGATTATCATCCACTTTCAAATCTCTTCGAGACTTGGTCTGACCAAGTGCATAACAATTGACATTTCCCAAATGGCATGGTTGACCCGTCTCCCTTGGTTTGCCAATGGTTGTTTGCTTCCCGAAGTGAGAGGAGTTCCCGATTTTTCTGGAGTTCAGAAATGGTATTTGTATTGCTCCTGGCCTGACTAGAAGCAATATTGAAGGTGTTGCGTCACTAGGAGGGCGTGGCCTGGCTATTGGAAATGGCCCTCTACTTACTTGTTAAAGTGTACCTCCGGGATTTTGGACACCAGGCCTCATTTCCGAGTCAGCCAGGGTGTAAACAATGTGTCCAGAACGTTTTTTTTCACATTCCATGCAGTCCTTGTGAATTCTCATATCCATGTTGCTAAGCTAGCGCAAGTGAACGGAGATGGTAGTAGCCTGCCCCCAAAAATAGTCTTATCCGGTTGCAACAACATTCAAAACAACCCCATTATTATGCCAGACTGCAAGTGTAAATACTTGTCTTGATAGAATGAAGTTTGAAATTAAACCAACATTGCAATCATGTTTGATCACCATCAGCAATTTGTGTTCCGGTTTGAAAGCTTGACAGCCGCGGAGTGATATTCCTAGTACAAATCCTAGCTTCGTTTGACACATCCATAACTTTTCCATAGAGCGAACTCCAACATCTTTGAAGTTTGTAAAACTGAACGGTTTCCCTCTCCCTGACCTCGCTCGCAAACATCAAGAGTAATGCTTTCTGTCCGACTTTGTAAACCTTTCGTAACATTGAAACATATGCCATAACAATGTTTGGTTGTTACTAGATGACCCGTGTGTCTACACAGCATGTTGGCGAACAGAACGCACACTCTTCTCCCTTTCATCCTCCCATTCCATCTCGTCTCAAAAAACATTCCATGTAATAATAACTAGAGCTACGAGTGACATATTTCACAATGTCAAGCCAGATCACATAGCGTTGCGTAACTTATGAATCCATAGGAATACTGCAAGTCATGTCTAATGCCATTTGTCACAGCAATTACACAAAATAACAGTAAAGCATTACAACATGCCAATCCAAAAGGGTAACTTCTAGCCCAAGTTTTGGCTAACGTAGGCGAAGCCATTATACCACTGGGCTACCATCATAGAAGCAAAAAGCATAGCAAACGTCGGTTCTTTGATAACAGAGTGAGGTGTTTCACTATGGGATACGCTTGGGCGTGACCATCTATGGAAGCTCCAATGACATTACGTCTGTCAAAGACAGACAGTCGACGCAGTCGGGCTCCGCCCGCTTGGGGTGTCTACCCCCGTCGACACGCTGAGTCCAGCATTCTTAACGGTTTCTTCCCCACCTAACAACTAGTGCAAGGAGGGAAAAATAGGTGAAACACCTCACTCTGTTATCAAAGAACCGAGGGTTATAGCCATAACCTAACGTTCTTTTTCTAACTTCGCTCGGTGTTTCACTATGGGAGATATAGCCCACTCCCGGAATGCACGCTATGTAAAGCCCTTATTACAGTAGCATCGGTCAGAATGTATAGATCGCAGCTGGAGAGCTGGCCATTCCTGTTAATGCATAAGCTCTAAGGTCCCTAAGGGGCCGGCGAGACATTATTCTGATAGGCAACCTCTGTAGCTTTCACAATCCAATGAGACAATCCCTGACGTGGCAGTGGTAGTCCTTTATGGTGTGTGGCCGCCACAAAAAGTTGAACTCTGCTAAATTCTGTATAGTCACAGAGCTTTAACAGGACACACATAGTTGAGCTCCTGACCCTCCTCTGAGTGAGGGGGCAGGGTGCGGGGCATCCAGGTCCTTTCTCCGACATCTAAAGAAAGTCCTGCTCTGGGCACAAATCTGTAATGGGGAGAAGACGCACCTTCTTCAAATCAGAGTCAGATTGTAAACCAAGAGGGCCTCACAAGGAAGGCTTTTAGTTCACTCACTCATTTCATGGTGGTTAATGCTGTATTAGAACAGTCTTGACAAGCTAAACTTCAAACCAGTGATTTGGAGGGGTGAGCGTGTAGCTCAACTTAACCAGAACTAAGTCTCCAAGGAGTACTACCCTGCTGGCTTGTACTCAAAACTTCAGTGGCTGGCTGAAAATGCAGCAAGGTAAACTTTCCTATTGGGAAAGACTTTAACCCTGTGTATAAGATCCCGTAGGAAGCTAAGAAGCTGAACAACAGGGCGTTAGGGAGAAGTGTCTCCATGTGCCCCATACCTTGAACACACGCCATTTATGACCAAGTATGAAGTGTGTATGCTGCTGTCGCCCCTAGTACAGTCTCGGTGACTGCTGGGAGAGGGCGACTGCGTCTGAATTCTACCTCTCACAGAATGAGCCTACCGGACCAGCCTGTCTAGGTGTGAATTATAAATATCGCTTCTTGTCTAGGAGGATCTCTCAGTAGAGGTGGGGCCCCTGAGGGCCCTCCAAACACCCTTACACAATCGTGACCCCATAGGGTGACATAATTGGGCCAACAAAATCAGTAGCAGGCTCTGTTGCCTGACTCTGACCAGTGTGGGGGTTATTATGCTTATTGGTGTGAATGCATAGAGCAGGGTGTTTTGCCCATAGCAATCTAGTGCATCGTTATGCCAAGAAGGAATAGAGGGCACTGTGTGTTTCCTTACAAGGTGTAGAGATAGCAAAAACCTGCACCAACCCCTGCCCCACACAAGCCGATGTTTGAGAGTAGAGAGGATGTTCCCCTTGGCCCTGTTCTGCAGACTTAACAGAAACTGTGACCCAGCAATAGTTTCCTCAACCACCTACATCGTTTTGGAAATGTTTCAGGGCCCAGAACACTTAATGTATATGGTCGCCCTGGACGTGCGATGGTGAAACCACTGCATGAACAACGTGGCCAGTAAGCTTTACTGTAAGCTTTACTGTAAAAGCCCTTCATCATAGAGAGACACCTCTCGCTACCGTAATAGCGGATGCCATTACACCAACTGTAGTCTAGACCTTGTCTGACTACTACTAACGGTGACTTGATGAACCCAAATTCACTCGATGCTTTAGCGCCGTCCTGGAATCTAATGCTGACTCCTTCGAGAGGGAGCAATAGGGGAAAATGTCTTAATTACAGTATTCTGATCCCAAGCCTGTCAGAGGGGCTAACGCCGTCCTCAATCGCCGGTTGAGACAGCGAGAATGCTGTATGTTTTGCCGTGGCGGCGAAACTCATAATACACATTCTGATTTCAGACAGGCTACAGCCTTGTGATAAGATCATCTGCTGTAACTCTTGTGACAACCCCAAAATCGAGACGATGATATGATTGACAAAGCACCTTGTTGTCAGATGTATGCGATTGTGGCATACCTGTTTTTATAAGGCGGTCTGTAAAATGCGCTTTCCAGCTGAGATCGCGCAGTATGTTGAACAGAGCCCATTGACGGCTCCTTAGAGTAGAAAAGAAGGGATATCTTCGTTCGTAACTCGAGAACTCAGTCTACTGACCTTAAATTAGTGTTCCACTGAACCTAGGTGGTTTTGTGATCAACAGAAGTTCTTTATCCACTTACAGTGGAATAAAGTAGTGTTGAGATTGTGTACTGTACGTCATGGATGAGCATGACCCGTCGCTCTTATATGACGCTAGTCACGTTACCCACGCAGCCGTGACGTGACGCACACTAGTGGCGTCACCGGAGAGATCTCTGCTATGTCTCCGCTGCCAATAAAAGGGGAAATGGTGCGCCCTGGTGGTGTTATGACAGTGGTGCACCCCTTTTCTTTATTTATGTACCGTATTTATTTTTGAGAGATTTCTGGTGTCAGTACATTGTACTTATACACCTCGTGTGTGACTTCTCAATAACAACTCCGTCCTTGGCCCAAGGCCTGGATGGGGATGGCATTCTTTATTTATTTTAAAGCACACTGGTCTGTTGAGGCTACCCCTAGGCTGCAAGGGAGCCACTCTTGTGTTACCAAATCTGCCCCTCGCCTGGGTGCGAGGGATATTTGTTCCCTTAACACTGCTGAGACTACTGTGATAGTATCCCCTGTGTACATAATGTTAACAATTTCACCCTTGGCCCCTGCCTGGATGCAAATGATAATTGTTTACTGAGCAGTTTAGTCTGGTGAGACAGAGGCTACTGCTTTGCATTACTTGTGTAAGTTATGTAGTAACAATTTCGCCCTTGGCTCTTGCCCAGATGCGAAAGACCCTTGTTTACTGAACACTTTAGTCTGGTGAGATGCAAAGTGTGCATGTTTATAACATGTTAACATTGTTATGTGTTAAGACAATTCGCACTAGGCCCCTACCTAGATGCGAATGACCTTTGTTTACTTAACACTTTAGTCTGGTGAGACACAATGTGTATATTGTGTTAATAAAATTCGCCCTTGGCCCTGCCTTGGTGCGAATGACCTTAGTCTACTCAACACCTTAGTGAGATGAGACCGCTCTCATGCATTATGTACATCTTATGTGTTGACCAAATCGTTCCTGGCCCTTGCTAGGAAGATAAAGATCTTTGTATACTGAACACCTTGGTATACTGAACAGTTTGGTGAAATTACCCTCTGTGTAGCATTGGCGTTTATTTTGTATCAACAGATTCGCCTTTGGCCCACGGCCTAGGTGCGAATAATGTATATTTACTTGACACTGAGATTGGGTGTGATTTGTGCTTGGTGACACTTTGTCTGCAGTTTCAGATTTTGAACACCTGTAAGACATAACCTTTTCTCCATCTTCCTCTCCGCTGTGGGCGAGGATGTGGGAACAAGTGAGCCTGGGCTGTCAGGTCCGCCACTGGGTCCTGTAGGCCGTTTGGACAGTTTGGGCCTCTGTTCTGGGTTGAAGCACCTTGAGCTTCTGACCGTTCTAGCCCTTAGGGTGCAGGCTATGGCCTCTCTCTCCATAGGATGACTACCTTGGCAGTGTTGACCTGTCTGGGAGGTTGGGGCCTGGGGGCGGCTTGTGTGTCAGGCTCGCCCAGAGAGCATCATCCTTCTGCCTGCCGAGACCTTGTCTCCCTCATCTTCACCAGCACAGCGCCGGGCCCTTGGTGCAGCGTGTAGATGATGCCTGAGTGTCTGTTTTGCCGTGTCCGTCTGGACCTGGTGACAGCATCAGAGAGCAATCGGACCGGCTCGCCCACCTATCAGTCTCTCTTGCAGGGGAGAGCGATGTTGGACATAGTCGACACAGCCCGTCGGTTAGGGCACATTTGGAATACTTGTGAGGCTTCCAGTGACAGGGGGCCATCTCTCAGACAGGCCAGGACTGCTGGGAGGGGTGGCCAGGTTGGACTTGAGGAGGGAGGGGGGTTGGGGGCAGTGTTGCTGGTCCCTTTCCTTGTCTCCTGCATCCTGAGCAGAGGGCCGCCGAGTCAGCATGGTCACTGGGGGGCCTTGATTACTGCAGGATAGGTCGCCCACCCTGTTGGGGTCGAGGGGGCAGCGACGTGATGTCCCTGATATTGTGCTTTATGCTTGGGTATCCTCCTGCTCCCTGTGAGAGGGGGTAGCCTAAGCTGGGGTCGTCCTCGGGTGGCATGATATCCACAGAGTCTGACTTGTGCATGGGGGCTGTTAGTGACGATCACCACATTCAGCCTCCGCTCCCGAATTCCCTCTGGTATTGTCCACGCAGTGGTGCAGGTATGGCGGCCTGCAACCGTTGCATGTGCATGGTAGGGTTCCATGCAGACCTGGGATTCTCCGCCCGCCATGGTTGGCTGCGTGACGCCGGCACGGGAGGCAACGGGCTCTTCACTCTTTGATTTCACTCTTCCCCATGGCGGGGGAAATACCTGAAGCATCTCAGAATAAAAGAGAGGAGAGTAGTGTTACTCGAAGAACTCGTCATAACAAGTGATTACTTCAGTTAACACCAGTGTTAGCAGATTAGCCGCACGTGCGGGGTAGCTACAGATCGAAGCTAGCAACTTGTTTCCCGCCGAGTGGGTTTACATGCGGTGGGTTACCAACAGAAAACAGATTAAAATAGTCAAACAGAGTAGCGAGTGAGGCGTTCTCGCTCCCTGTTGTAAGGTGTAGCTTACCATTAATAAGTTATCACCGGCACCCGAGTGCTGGGTGGAGGTAGAGGTAGCTAAATCAGGCTAAGCTGAAGTTAGGTAGCTAGGTGGGTTAGGTAGCCCGCCATGCTAAACTTGTAGCTAGCAACTTGTTTCCCGCCGAGTGGGTTTACATGCGGTGGGTTGCCAACAGAAAACAGATTAAAATAGTCAAACAGAGTAGCGAGTAGCGTTCTCGCTCCCTGTTGTACGGTGTAGCTTACCATTAATAAGTTATCACCGGCACCCGAGTGCTCGGTGGAGGTAGAGGTAGCTAAATCAGGCTAAGCTGAAGTTAGGTAGCTAGGTGGGTTAGGTAGCCCGCCATGCTAAACTTGAAGTTCGCCACGACGCGGACACTTCACTATAGTTGGAAAGTAAGCTGACTTAACTGCAAACCTTCAATGCACTTCTTGACGAAGGCAAACAATATAGCACTTACCGGCCGCGGTCGCGTTCGGCGACGGGGTCCTGGACGGTCCGTCTGTGAACGGTTAAGCGAGCACAGCCTTGGCAGGTGCGAGGAGCTTGTAGTAGATCTTCACGGGAAGAAAGCGAGAATGCTGGACTCAGCGTGTCGACGGGGGTAGACACCCCAAGCGGGCGGAGCCCGACTGCGTCGACTGTCTGTCTTTGACAGACGTAATGTCATTGGAGCTTCCATAGATGGTCACGCCCAAGCGTATCCCATAGTGAAACACCGAGCGAAGTTAGAAAAAGAACCTGTTCTTCGGAGACTGTTGGTGCGCGCCACAAAATGTAGATCTGGGAATGCGGTTGGCACCGCGGTAGCATGTCATTTTTCCGACACCCCTTTGGTCCGATTCGTCAATATTCCGAAAATTTCCCATTAATCCTACAGCCCACTAACTCGAAATAATTAAATGAAACCCTTTGCTCCGACAGCTCAATGTTCCGACCAATGGCTGTTTGGGTTTGGTCATCATCCCAGGTCGTATGTCCTGCTTTTCCCGGTGCCAAGTAGACTTCAGCTGCATGCGCTGCGACGAGCACATAGATGTCGTCTGAGTCGGTCTTGCTGTGCTCTTACCAAAACCACCCCTAAACATAACCTGTCATTAATGCAATGTTGCCAAGTTTTACAATTGTGCCCTACCCAAAACCCTTCCTAACCCTAACCTGTCAGTAGGCTATTGCAATGTTTCTGAGTTTTCAATTTGTGCCTTGACCAAAACTTTCCCTAAACCTAACCTGTCACAGACAGCAGCATGACCACTGCGTAGGCTTCAGAGATGACGGTGATCTAAAGCAGCTTTTGGTCGGAACATTGGACTGTCGGGACAAAGGGTTTCATTTAATTGGTAAAAAGTTATCAGAGACTAAGTGCTGTAGGATCAATGGGAAATGTTCGGAACATTGACGCATCGGACCAATGGTGCGTCGGAAAAATGAGCGGACCCCGGCACCGCGGACACTTTTAGAGTTTTCCGTGTAGGTATTAGACTTCGAGAAGGACTTTGTGAAGTCGTCGGGACTGAAATGGTCACTGCAAAGCACCGGGGTAGCTTACGGAGCGTCTCCATCGGTGTGTTGATGTAGCCCTGCAGCCAGGAGCCAGAGTTTGGTTCTTTCAACATCTTTCACGGAAACCAATGGAAACTTGCCGATACCCATCTGTGGGCTTTATTATTGCAGTTGGTATGTACACACTGATGTACCATGGTGCGATGTCGTTGGGTTTTAATCCACTATTCGATCCGAAAGCAGTTGTAGAACTAGCCTTGATTTGCAATGTCTCCTGCGGGTCCCTGAAGTGGGTGGGGCTACATCTCTACTGAAGAGAGCAAAGTAAAATTCCGCCGACCCCGAGAAAATAGTCTCTCAACATGGCAAAATCCACGCAGTGCAAGGTTGGTTTAATTTCAAACTTCATTCTACTAAGACAAACATTTACACTTGCAGTATGGTATAATAACGGTTTTGTTTTGAATGTTGTTTAAACGGGATAAGACTATTTTTGGGGGCAGGCTACTACCATCTCCGTTCACTTGCGCTAGCTTAGCAACATGGATATGAGAATTCACAAGGACTGCATGGAATGTGAAAAAAACGTTCTGGACACATTGTTTACACCCTGGCTGACTCGGAAATGAGGTCTGGTGTCCAAAATCCCGGAGGTACACTTTAAACCCAAAAATTGTCTCATGTCCTGCCAGCCATTGCTTCACTTATGAATGGAACGTATGCCGTCCCCTATATTAAGGTCCGTGGAAGGCCCAGATTTGAGTCCTAGCGTAGCGACTCTGCATAGCGACAGTGGTAGGCACAATGGGTTAATTAGTTGAAATCTAATGCTGCATATTCCAAAAGGACTTTGTTTTACCTGTCCAATTCAACCAGATCAATCATACAGCCAGTTACCTGGCTGAATTGAACATGTAAAGGCTGTTTGGAATTAGTGGCACTGGATTATAAAACCAGGACTCAACTGGGACCAAAAAGGGCCCGGGCATTTTTGGCATAGACCTTCACCTTCACCTGTTTAACTATACAGCATATACGTAGATCTATAAAGTGTGACTAGCAGAGACAAACAGTCTGAGTGTTGAAGTTTGGGGAAGGGAGTAAACCCTGTGCAGACTGAGAATTAAAGTTTGGAAAAGTGAATAAGCCTGTGCTGTGCTGTGCTGCAGGGTTGGGTTGAAAGCGGAGCTGTTTAGAGGGGTGAGGGGTGTGTGGCTTTGTGTTGACTGTGGGGCTTGAACAGCAACACACACACACACACACACACACACACACACACACACACACACACACACACACACACACACACACACAGCCTAAATACGTATGTTTGTTTGTTGCAAGTCAGAGGCCTGCTCAGTCTCTTTAAGAAAAATAAATGGAAAGAATGTCCTGTTGGGTGCTCTTTGGTTCAATGTAGACCTAATTATTTGTCCAAAGATAGTTGAAATAAAAAAATACTTTTCTTCAAGACACCACAAATATAGTTCAAATGTATATTATAAGATATAGCCCAATAATATGAATATATGATATCATTATGATGATGTAATTTCATGATATAATAATACAAAGCGGATTCCAAAAAAGTTGGGACACTTTGTATTTTGTGAATAAAATCAAAATGCTGGCATTTTCAAAACATTCAATATGTTAACAAGGTAGAACATTATGCACAGACAACATATCAGTTGTTAAAGTCAAGCAGAATTATTGTTTTGAGGTAATTATGTGATCATTTAAAATATCACCCTTGCAACAAATCCCAAAAAAGTTGGGACAGGGCCAATAAAATGCTTTTTATATTGGATAAGACTAAACACAACACAAGNGATGGGACAGAACAGTTAAATACTTTGACTGATGGCATAATTTTATTCAAAAATTAGATATTTTGATGTGCGAGACATGATTTCAGCAGCTCTACTGATAGGTGTGTTCTTCAACTTGTTAACCTTTTTGTTATGCTTAATATGTGGCATATCCTGACTGCAAGAAAACTAAATTTGTGACCGGTTTACTCTAATGATGGACCAACAGTTGGAACATAGTAGAGATTGAAATTTGCCACCATTATGGGGCAATATCTAAAGGCGGTGCTCCAAAATATAATGCCATGGTAGCTATGTTTGCTGTTTAAAATCTGTATGTATCATTCAACATTCATTTTAATGCTCTACATGACTAAGAAGACCCTAACCAAGTCACCTCTGCACCCCCTTACCATCATATATGCTGTCTTTCAGACTGACCACTAAATCAAGCTGAAGTATTCATTTTCTATATAACCTGGAGGGTGCAGGACTCCATAATTTTCAAAATGGATTAAATATTTACCATTCTGTAATCAGAGGACAGTTTCACATGTCTCCTAGGTCCATAGAATGAGCTTTTCCGCATGCAACACTGTTGAATGTCTGCATCATGTGCATTAATCAAGTGTTGTGTTCATGGTCATTTTTTAAGAGCTGTCATTGTTGAAGTGTCATAGTTTGCTTATTGACCAAGAGTATGTCACAATCTCATAACTCGTGCAATGATTACACAGAACTCTATATTACGGAAATAGGCCTTATATGCCTGCAATTTTGATAATTCAATCTTTCTGTGTAATAGATAAGTAATTAGTCCCTCAAAATCTTCGCTGCTGAGTGCCATAGCCTCTATGTGATGGTATTTTATTTGTGCATTCATGTTGGCAGTCAATATAGTTCCTTTTAAAATATTCTTCCTTGTGTTATATTTAGAGTTATCCAACTATCAGAACATATTTTGGCCCTGTCCCAACTTTTTTGAGATTTGTTGCATGGGTCAAATTTTAAATGATCACATAATTACCTCAAAACAATAATTCTGCTCAACTTTAACAACTGATATGTTGTCTGTACATAATGCTCTACCTTATTAACATATTAGATGTTTTAAAAATGCCAGCATTTAGATTTTATTCACAAAATACAAAGTGTCCCAACTTTTTTGGAATCCGCTTGTAATTATATCATAGAACAAACACATTTTAACTAGCCTATATTTTGGAATGCCTTGGTGAAGATTTTTTTCCCTTTCAACTTTGAACATATGTGTGTGTTTGTTTATTAGAAAGCGCATATGATAAAATAGTGATGGTGTAGTATTCTTTCTGTGTTGATGTGGGGGGTGGTGAATGGCAGCAGGTGAGTCGAGAGAGAGAGTGCTTCATTCAGAGGAGGAGGGGCGTGCAGGGCCGACCGCCGCGGAGGAAACTTCACCTCATTGCAGCTTCTTATCACCGCGCTTTATCAGGATACCCGCACCCGTGCACCCGAACTCAAAACAGCCCCCCGCGAGGCGAAGAATATGGGGCATTTGGGATAAACATCTACTGTCGCGAGGCTGACAACACTCCTGGTCGCGTGGAGGTTCTGGAGCGAGTCTGTCGCGCGTCAAATTAGCCTAATTCGTG
>NC_085870.1:47492080-47504580 GCF_034702125.1 Engraulis encrasicolus | reverse complement strand
ACACACACACACACACACACACACACACACAGTCCCTCGTTAACTTCCCATTAGCTGGGACTGAGTGTACAATCAGCCAGCAAGGTTCACTTAGGGTCAGTCTTACAATCTAGAACAACAGCAGGGTTTAGATGACCGGTTCTCAACCTGTCTTTGAACAAATGCTCCCTTTGCCTCATCATAAGCCTCCCAACGCTCCCCTAAGTATTGCAAAAAACCCTCTTAATGCCCTACCAGTGCGTTTGCAACCTAGAGCCCCCCTAAGAGCCCAGCAACATTGCTCAAAAAGTCACTCCATGTATTACATATTGACATGATGTCGGTGTACAGTACCTTTGCGATTCCAAACCAAAGCAATGTGAGATAGTGTACTGTAGTGTAGAGCATAATACCTCCACCGTAGACAGGAAGTGGCTTTAGCCAGGGCAGGAAATGCAGCTGATTACTGAACCCATAATGTCACCCTAAGCGACCCCGGTACATGTCACCCTAAGCGACCCCTGTACTTGTCACCTTAACATGGCGTAATAAAATTGCTGTTACCAGAATGGCAATGATCAAGTCATAGTGCATTACTAAAGGCCCTGTGTTAGTATTGTACTACTGGTAGTTAACTTTTCAATGACTATTGCAGTGTGACACTGGAGCATTAAGGGGCTAAGCGACCCCGATACATGACACCCTAACGACCTCGGTACAATACATGTCACCCTAAGTGACCCCTGAAGATGTTGTCATTTGTGATATGCAAGGAACAGTGCCTATACATGGGATAGACACCGGTGGTTCAGAAGCTGTTTACTGTTTTGGCTTTCCATTTACACCTAAACAGAGTTTTAGAATGCGCATATCAAATATCCGGCCATTTACAGGGCTAAAACGCACTTGTTACAATGTAGTTTTTATTTTTATCTACATGTCGTGTTTACATGCAAAAGGGATAAAAAAAATATCCACATTTAAACATATCCGGATACGTGTAAGCAGCACCTTAATCTGACCCAGTGGTTCACAACATTTTTTGAACAAACGCCCCCTGAACCTCATCATGAGACTCGCAACACCCCCTTGACCACATCATAAAACAAGACTATAGTGGAAGGCACGCACATCCACAACCAACAGAAAAGCATCAGCAGGTGCCAAATCAAAAATGGCGTATGTAGAAGGGGGGAAGGATCTGCATTCTGCACACTGCTTGCAAAAGACTTAATTTATTGGGGGCAACATTTCGATCATAGATCTTCTTCAGGCATCTTGCAAAGGTTAAAAAATAAATAAATAGGCCTACACAGCTGATTGGCGGTTAGGTAATCAGCTGATAGTCAGCTGTTCTAATTAGGCCTGGCAGACATTGATCATTACAAGCAACCATGTGCAGTGTAGGTTCTGTAGGCCTCTATTTATTCTGACTGTTTTTTAACCTTTGTAAGATGCCTGAAGAAGATCTATGATCTATTGCTCCCAATGGTCCTAAATTAAGTCTTTTGCAAGCAGTGTGCAGATCCTTGCCCCCTTTTACACTCATCACAAACCTCCCAACGCTCCATTGTCCCTATCACAGGCCTGCCAACAGCCCCCTTAGTATTAAGAAATAAAATAGACTAATACTCTCCAATGGAGACTGGGCTGTTGAGGAACACTAATCAATTTTCTTTTTTTTTACTGTTCGAGATAAATATCCATAGACACTGCAGTCGGTCTTAAAGGTTGTGCTGCACAGATTATGCTTACATTTTTTAAAGGCTGAGGATGTTTAATGACAGGTGGTTTACTTCAAGCAGTGCTTCTGTGCTCATGACAGACAGTTTACTCTAAGGAGTGCTTCTGTTTTTTTTTTTTAATTGCTTTTAGCTGGCAAATGAAGCAACAGTATTCAACATTTTTCAAGTGTTTGACAGTGTTTTGCCCTTGAAAGGGGAACAGAAACCGCTTCCGCTGTCGTAAGTGGTTTCTGAAGACCTCTGTGACTAGTGGGATTATACGTTCTCTCTCTCACTCACTCACTCTCTTTCTGTCTGTCTCTCTCTGTCTCTCTCTCACTCACTCACTCTCTTTCTGTCTGTCTCTCTCTGTCTCTCTCTCTCTGTATATGTACCTCTGTGAGAGCCTAAAGCCAGGCACACAACTGTTGGCCCTATTATCAACTGAAAACCCCTCTTATGACAATCGGTGGAACGTTACCTCAAAGGGCCTGCTGTAGCCTATACTGTATGTAGTCTACTATGTAGCCCACATGCTGTACATGTATTTATAAGTAGACCTGTTAAACAGACAGATGACCAGTGTGCTGTATATATAACATAATAATATTATAATTACTTATATTCATATAATTAATCCTTATAGAGTATGGAGAACAATGCGGCGTGTAAGGACCAGCCTACCATGGTCTCCAAGCCCTACTACAGAGTTGACCTGTTCAACAGGGAGATGACCAGCGTGCTGCTGACTTCTCTACTGGTCACCACCATCCACAACAAGACAGTCGCACACATCGGCACCTCCGACGGACGCCTTCTACAGGTATACAGTATTAAAATACCTTTTTTGGGCTCAGACGTCAGGTGACGCACCGGCATCTAATGGCCATCAATTAATTAGTAATAGGTGATTGACATGCTACAATATGCTTGTTAGATAGTCCACTAAATACAAACAAAAAAAATACATACAATAGTGGGACTGGCTGTCGTTGCGCCGCCCTGACGTGTGCTCACTGCTCACGCATTGTCACCTCCGACGGACTCCTTTTTTCAAGTATGTGTTTGTTCGCATACAGTTGCATGTGTTGCATGCATAGCAATCATACCCTGGGCCTTACATAAGCATGCAGAGCTGCACAGGTATACTAAACCTTGCACACTTTTTTTGGGATCAGCATTTAGGCATTTCTGGTATGCAAGTCATGTCATGCAACCATAAATCACAACTTATTAAATGTGTGTGTGTGCGTGTGTGTGTGTGTGTCTGTGTCTGTGTCTGTGTACATGTGTGTGCACTCATATGCGTGTGTGTGCTAATGTTACGGAGGTCCAGCCCTTTAATCTTCGCTAACTACTCTCTGGCTCGTGTGTGTGTGTGTGTGTGTGTGTGTGTGTGTGTGTGTGTGTGTGTGTGTGTGTGTGTGTGTGTGTGTGTGTGTGTGCGTGTGTGTATGCATGCGTGTGTGTGTTGCAGCTGGTGTTACGGCGGTCCAGTCCTATAATCTTCGCTAACTACTCTTTGGCTAAAGACCAGCCGGTCTCTCCCACCGCCGCCGTCTACTCAGACCAACACCTGCTGTTCGTGGTGGGAGACAAGGTGAGCACTTACAGTATACATTTCATTACATTTGGCAGACGCTTTTATCGAAAAAGCGACTTACAATCGAGGACATAATTGTAGCATGCATCACTTGCAGATACAAAACGCACAGTAAACAACAGAACAGATGCTAAGTAGGGTTAGTGTTTTTTTTAAATGTTTTATAAATAAAGTAAATTAGCACACTCTACTTAAGACAGACAGGAAATCTTAACTGGGGGGAAGACACCAGAGCAGAACAGATCTGCTTTAAATGAAGTGCACAACAAAGGAACATAGGTTGTGATGGATGAACCATCTCTATACCTGTTTCACAGGTGTTCCAGGTCCCCCAGCGCGGGCCGGGTTGTGACCACTTCCTGACATGCTCAGTGTGCCTGCTGGCGCCGAGCTTCATGGGATGCGGCTGGTGTGAGGGCCGCTGTTGCCGGGATACGCAGTGCCCAAGCCCCGCCCACTGGCGGAACGAGTCCTGCCCACCGGGCATCACTCAGGTACACACACACACACACACACACACACACACACACACACACACACACACACACACACACACACACACACACACACACACACACACACACACACACACCTTCCCACTGGGCACCACTGAGGTATGCCTGATGTATGTGTGTATAATGTGGGTGTGTGTATAATGTGTAACGTGTGTGTGTGTGTGTGTGTGTGTGTGTGTGTGTGTGTGTGTGTGTGTGTGTGTGTGTGTGTGTGTGTGTGTGTAATGTGTGTGTGTAACGGATGTGTGTGTGTGTGTGTGTAATGTGTGTGTAATGTGTAATGTGTGTGTAATGTGTGTGCTTGCAGTTCTTCCCCAAGACGGCGCCCCCCGATGGCCAGACGGAGGTGACACTGTGTGGGCGGAGTTTCCAGTCGCCGGGCCGACAGCCGATCAACTCGCGGAGCCATGAGGTCCGACTGGGGGACACACTCTGTCATGTGCAGCCCAGAGAGAGCAGCAGCAATCGGTACACACACTCACACTCACACACACACACACACACACACACACACACACACACACACACACACACACACACACACACACACACACACACACGCTGTGCCACACACAAACAAAAGTGCGTCCGATAGAGCTATTGTGTGTGTGTGTGTGTGTGTGTGTGTGTGTGTGTGTGTGTGTGTGTGTGTGTGTGTGTGTGTGTGTGTGTATGTGTGTGTCTGTGTGTGTGTGTGTGTAGGTTGGTGTGTAAAGTTCGTCCGGTGGAGGGTCCTCTGCTGTTCCGGAATGTTCCGGTGCATGTGCGCGTGGAGGAAGAGAGAGGCGATGGCAGATATTACATCAACGGCACAGACACACTGCCCGGGTTCAGCTTCGTGGTACACACACACAAACACACAAACACACAAATACACACACGCACACTTAATAGGGCTGGGAATTGATCCAGATTTTCTGCATCGATTCTATTCCGATCCAGCAGGTCACAATCCGATTCCATCCACGATCTGATTCGACTTGATTCGATATCGATCTTCTGTATTGCTGGGTTGTCACCTCAACCCATTTATGCCTAGAATTCTAAGACTATAGACGGCTATAAAAACCTAAATATCTCAGCCCCTGAACCCCAAACAAAAATGTAATAGAGAAAGAAGTAGGAAACTTGGTATGAGAGAGAAAGGTGGGAAAACTCTGGTACTTTACATGAACAGGCCCTGTGTATTTGTATATGTAGCCTACATGAATGTGGAAGAGAGCTACACGATGTGGTTGAGAAAATAGCACTTGTAATACTCTGCAAAAGATCGATCCACAACATGTTGAATCAAACTTTTCGAATCCGTGGATCGTGGATGGATCTTTTGAACCCAGCCCTCACACACACACACACACACACACACACACACACACACACACACACACACACACACACACACACACACACACACACACACACACACACACACACACACACACACACACACACACACACACACACACACACACACGCCTGATATTTCATCAACGGCATCGACACACTCCCTGGGTTCACTTGTGAGATACCTGACAATTGAAAAAGAACCTCGTACCAGAATTGAACCCGGGTCACCGATGCACAGCGGTGGTATAGTGCCTTAGCTCATTGAGCCACAGTGCCCCAGCAATACTGGGCTGTCTTTCTCGAACGCGTAGTTACTAGCCAGTTAGCAACTTGGGTAGGTACCAATGAGAAATTACATTGCAACCAACAAAGTAGCTAATATACTTAGCAACTATGGTTTCCAGAAATGCACCCCTGCTTAGTGGTACACAATTTTGAAATCTTGATGTCAGACTTAACATGTGTGTGTGTGTGTGTGTGTGTGTGTGTGTGTGTGTGTGTGTGCGCGTGCGTGCGTGTGTAGGTGCCAGAGGTTCTAGCTGTCCAGCCTGACTACGGGCCTGTAGATGGGGGAACGCGCATCACCATCACGGGCCCTTACCTGGACGCCGGCACCCAACGCAAAGTCACCCTGGACGGAGAACCATGCCCTGTGGAGAGGTGTGTGTGTGTGTGTGTGTGTGTGTGTGTGATAATGTGTGTGGTTTTTTATGTGTGTGTGTTTAGCGTTTTTAAGGTGCGGGGTAATGTGTCAGCGATCGTGTGTGTGTCGCGGCCAGTCTCGGAGGTTAAGGATGTGGTGTTACGCGTCTACATTGACAAGTCCCACGTACACACCACCAAGGTCTTCCGCTACAAACATACGCCGCTGATCACTCGTGTGCGGCCAGACTGCAGCTTCGACCGGTACGTGAACACACACACACACACACACACACACACACACACACACACACACACACACACACACACACACACACACACACACACACACACACACACACACACACACACACACACACACACTTTGATCGGTCAACCTGCCTGCAGGACAAAAAGAAAGTACCATTGTTGCGTGTGCATGTGTGTGTGTGTGTGTGTGTGTGTGTGTGTGTGCGCGCGTGTGTGCGCGTGTGTACAGGGGTTCCAGGATCACTATTGAAGGGAAACATCTGGACTCCGTCTACCGCACTGTGATCCGCTTCAAGCCCAACGAACAGCACCTAAAGCCTGTCTCCATAGTAATACACACACACACACACACACACCAGTGACGTGCAGTGAAGGGTATGGTAGGGTAGGCAGTAAATATAGAATATATATCTATTTATATATATATAGAATATATATCTATTTATATATATATATATTAACGGTGGGTTCGGTCCTCCCCCAGAAAAAAATGTATTTCTTAGATGCAATTTCCTGCATTTTAACCAAATCTGGAGAGTCGCTATCAGCTAAAAACTTTTACAAAAGACTAAAAACTTTGAACAAATAGTCCCCTTTCATGCAGATCTGAAATGTAACGTGTGTGTGTGTGTGTGTGTGTGTGTGTGTGTGTGTGTGTGTGTGTGTGTGTGTGTGTGTGTGTGTGTGTGTGTGTGTGTGTGTGTGTGTGTGTGTGTGTGTGTGTGTGTGTGTGTGTGTGTGTGAGAGAGAGAGAGGGGGGCCTTATGCCACAATGTATGGTTTGAATAGGCAAATAGGCCTATTCACATAAACATGCTGATATGGTCTTTAATGTGCAACAAATTAGTAGGCCTATGTTTCTCTAAATACTGTAAATATAAAGTAGGCTATAAGATGCCATCAGTGTTTAACCACCACAGCTCTAATAACTAAGTAAATAGGCTACACTATTTAGACATTTGGACATTGTCAGTAGACCTAAATCTGAAACAATAAGTGAAAACATAATTTCAATTTCTTGAAAAGGCCAGCTACACTTATTTGTTTTGCCAAATTGCCAAATTAGCTCCAGGACCCATGCTTTGTACACCTTTAAGGACCTGTAGGCCTACATTTTACAATAATAATTTAGAAAGCTACAACATTTTGGGGGAAAAGCTTTAACTTTTGGCTTTAGCAGTTGATTTTGTTGCTCTTCTGTTTATTCTGTTGCAAATGCCAGGGCGTTTCACATGGATGGAGGGTGGCACAGTGTAGCCTACTTTTGAAGATAAAATGTCTAGTTCACCAACTGTGAATCACACCATAGCATGTGAGGGGGAAACGATTTACATTTAGCAATAAACCAACCTAGGTAACAGCTCCTGCCTCACTGCCGAGTTTTGTGCTGATAATCAAACACTCACAGACAAGAAGGAAAGTAGGCAAGGGGGCGGGTTGCTTGCAAACATGACCCGTGCATTCAGACAGTATCGAGTAAACCAACGAAACCACTTCTGAGACTCATTCTTGTGCGTGATAGTATTCTCAAACACTTCAGCTACGGTTGTGCAAGGTGTTTCAAATAAAGTCAATTTGTGAGTGCGGAAGCACTCCGAGAAACCATCCCCAGTCAATCGTCCTGTTCCACGTTGATCTCGACTCGCACACCGCGCACTTCAAAAGAACGCAGCTGCACTTGCTAACAGGCTCCACACAACTCACGCATTGCGTAGTCATCATCATAATAAATTAGGGAAATGGAGTCATGTCGTACGCTCAAAGAACAATCTCGCGTCCATAATAACACACACACGGTCTATTCATGTCCACCACCGCACAACCAATCTTCAATGTCAACACCCTGACAAACGGTGACAACAAAAGGCACCACGAAAAAACTTGAGCATGTTCATGTTAAAAGGCTACCCGCAGCATAATAATTAGATGAATCTTACCTTAAAGCAGAATCACAAGTAGGCTGTGTTTTTCATGCAAGCTAGTTCCATTAAAAGCCCGGGGTGGTTGACATGATGAAGACATTTTGTCCCAGTGCAAACTACTTGAAGCTGCTACCCATCTGATGTTGAATATTTCCACAATGCAGCGATTGCAAACGGCTCAGCTGTCTGTCACTTGAACTGTCTTTCTTGCTACTTCTCGGCATTTTTTAAAATAATAAAGACAAAAAGCCAAAGACTGCCATGTTTTCTTTCCGATACGGCTAGAGATTTGAACAAGCCTTGCCTTGCTAGTTGTTGCTATCATAGCTGCCTGTAGGGCAGAAATTGGCTACTACCTGAATTGTAACAATTTTTCATTTTGGGCGTTGTGATTGGCTCACATACTCCCGCCACAGAGTAAAGGCTCTGCTTTTAGTCCCATTGACAAGCTATGTGACAACTTAATACGCATGCGCAAACTTCTACATTGACAGCATTGAAGGCAGGGTAGGCAGAGGAAAAGCGAGCCTTACCGGGCTGCCTGGCTGGCATTCGAAAGCTCTGCTTTCAGCCTGTCTCTGCTACCAGCCGGGACTGCGCGTTGCCACGGCAACCTGCCCAAGCCTGAGCGCTTTGCTTCGTGCGATTACTTAGGTTTTTGATCGTTGTCCTGTGTATACTGTACTTTAAACAGCTCATAATTTATGCTGAATCAATGTTATTGTTATGTAGGCCTATGTGAACTCTGAAGAATATTTTTTTAAACACGTGTTAGTTTTTATTTTTAAGACATTTATCCCAGGGTAGGCACTGCCTACCCTGCCTACCCTGACCGCACGTCTCTGACACACACACACACACACACACACACACACACACACACACACACACACACACACACACACACACACACACACACACACACACACACACACACACACACACACACACACACACACACACACACACACTAGAACCACAAAGTGATTACATACGCATGAATGCGCTCATAGTCCTACAGATGATACGGTATAGTAGTGTGCATAATAAGAGTATCGGTCATACAGAGAGAGTACATTTTAATTCTACCACGTTCATAATAATAACAATCAGGGCTCTATATTAATATCAATCAACCAGCCAAATGCTGGTGAAAATTCACTTTGGCTGGTAGAAAAGAAAACTCACCAGCCACTTTGACCCATAGCTGACTGTGTGTTTGGCCAGTAGATTAACATCTACTTGCCAGTTTGGGTGGTGGTAAATTTTTCAATTTAGAGCTCTAATAATAATAATGGTAATAATAATTATAATAACAACAACTAAAATAGCAATAACAACAACAACATTCATTGTTGGTGACATGACGAGCTCGGATGCTCCCCTCTGCCGGCGTCTCTACGACGGGAGGCTCTGGATTTTCGTATCCCGCTATGGCCTTTTCATCGCCGCCCCCACCGTGGGCTTCCATATTTCTCCACTAATGTGAATGCTCCATACCGTCATGATTTATGGACAAAAAAAGAACTTTCCATTGCTGTCGTGTTGTGTTTTAGTCTCTGTATGTCTTTGAATGTCTGTTCATGTTTTTGTTTTATCTTACATGTTCTGTAAAGCGTCTTTGGGTATTTAGAAAAGCGCTATACAAATTTGATGTATTATTATTATTATTATTATAATAATGTTGATGTCTGTGTTTGTAGGAGTGTGTGGGCGCAGCGCGTGCGTCTGCAATGGAGTGTGTAACGCCAGTGTTCCAGCGCGAGGAATCGGAGGAGGGTGAGTTTAATTTAAATGACTGTCACCACCTTTTCCTCAAAACATCCATTCTGGAGTGTGTTTCTTGAAAGCATTTCTTGTTAGCAACTTACTTGGTTGCAATGCAATTTCCCACTGGCAACCTACTAAGTTGCAAACTGGTTCGCAACGATGCTTTTCGAGAAACGGGGCACTGGTCCACTTACCACAACAAACAGATTTTCCATTAAAGTTCTGGAATACTTTTGTTAAATCTCATTAGAACCTCTATTGTATCTTGTTCTTCTGGGTCAGACATATATTGTATTAGAATATGGCTTTTTTTAAGTCCACATGATGATATTGTATGTCCCTGTTTTAACTCCACAGGCGAGTTGGAGCTGGATATGGATGGGGCTCGAGGACTGTGGGGTGGGCGGTTTACCTACCACCCCTACGCCAGCCCCATCCCCTTCGAGACAGAGGGGCACATATTACGCCTATACCCAGGGCTGGACGAGGTGTCATTACATGTGAGTCACACACACACTTCCAAATAAGGGGCCATAATAAACAGTAAAGTAGCTACAACCTAATACTCAAGTAAGGGTTAATAATCATTATTGTTATTATTATATGGTTGTGACGTCATCTGTCGAATGCTCCATTCATTTCAACGGGGCTCCCCAACGTTCGGACGTCTGTTATTTTTCGATAACGGACGGGTTGGTCTATAACAGACCGCTGTCAATGGCAACAAGACTTTTCACTGCTAAAGCGACTTTTCAACAAGACTCTAATCAGCTGCTGTGATAGACAACACCTGTTGTCCTACCTAGCTGTTGCCTAGCGGTGTTCCACAACGGCACTGTTTTGTTTTGCGCAGCAACAATCTTAACATTAAATAGGCCTAAAGAAATGTCCCCGCCATGTGTGAATCATTTAAGTATATCCATATAATAAGCGCTCCGCGTCGGGGTCTAAAGATTCTCTCTGTCGTGCTGCTATTCCACGGTAGCGACCTTCTCGCCGAACGTTAACCCTTACTTAATGCATATGTTGAGCATTAGTAAGCAGTTACTTAACTATTAGATAACAATAGCATATTATTATTTAACTAATAGATAAGTAAGGGCACAGTTAATAGTTAAGTAGCTATCAGGTCATACTTAACTAAGGACCAAAATTAATACTTACTTAATACAAAAGTATGGCATAACAGTTATGATTTATAATTAGTAATAACAGTTATAATTAGTTACTAATGGATGAATAATACATAAATATTGGGAGTTGGGACCCTTATAATAGAGTTGACTGAGGATAACTAATGGTTAATTAATGGATAGATATTGCTGTTTGGGACCCTTATATTAGAGTTGGCTGCGGATAACTAATGGTTAATTAATCGATAGATATTGGTGTTTGGGACCCTTATAATAGAGTTGGCTGCACATACCTAATAGTTAAATAATTAATCTACTGTGATGTCTAGCTTTCACTCGTTCAAATCACTGTAATAATGGCAACAGGAGCCATTATATAGCAAGTATTGGACGTACACTTCTCAATGATGGTGGGGTAATTTGTTAATATACCACTTATTAGTTTTAATGGTAAAAACCCTACAATAAATGCAGAACATTATGAAGAGTAATAGTTTTGAAGCGAAACTAAACCATTCCTTTGTGATAATTAAGTTAATGTCAGAAAATATTAGCTCCAAGAAGTGCAGTGCATGATGGGTACTAAATCTACAGACAACATTTCGGTATTATTTATTCATTAGTGATGCCTTACCTTTGTATTAAGTAGCCTAAGTGTTAATTTTGGTCCTTAGTTAAGTATGACCTAATAGCTACTTAACTATTACTGTACCCTTACTTATGTATTAGTTAAATATTTTTTATGCTATGAACTTGTAACACAAGGTAATAGTTATCTAATAGTTAAGTAACTGCTTGCTAATGTTTGATATATGCATTAATAACAATTAATATGTGTCTAATGTGGCGTTAAGTAATGATTATTAACCCTTACTAAAGTATTAGGTTATAGCTACTTCAAGGACTGTGGGGTGGGCGGTTTACCTACCACCCCTACGCCAGCCCCATCCCCTTCGAGACAGAGGGGCACATATTACGCCTATACCCAGGGCTGGACGAGGTGTCATTACATGTGAGTCACACACACACTTCCAAATAAGGGGCCATAATTATGGCCCCTTATTTGGAAGTGTTACCACATACTGTACATCATCCCATCCCCTTCGAGGCAGAGGGGCACATACAGTATGATATCGATTTCTTAAAGTGGTGGCTCGCTATTTTAAACATTAAGCCCTGTTTGGGTGACTTCTGGGGTGAAGCAGAGATGTTCTCATCACAACTTTGACATTTGGTGCTGAATGGAGCATTTGGGTATTCAAGACTGCAGCTCCCCCACCTTTACATTGACTCTAATGGAGCACTCAAGCAATCGATCATAAAATGGCATTAAACTTTCGTTTGCAGAGACATGAAACTCACCGAGTGGTCAGAGGTGGGCAGCGATACGTTGGCTCGAAAATCACAGCGAAATACGCTTCCAGAGAAGATATACAGTATTATCATTATTGTCCGTCTTCATTGGTTGTATTGGTTTGACTAGTATTACTCCGCGCGACCCGGAAATGGGGGTGTGCTTGTATACGTTACTATCTATGGTTTGTATGCAAGCTGTAGTTTTTGTAGCCAGTCCCGCTCAAAGACAGCTGTTCTAC
>NC_085870.1:47479580-47484580 GCF_034702125.1 Engraulis encrasicolus | reverse complement strand
CAACCATGTTAATTGTTTTGAAGTTTTTTTTATTTTCTATTGTTTCCATTTAAAGCTTCATGCTTGTTTCTCAATTGCATTGTACAGGTTAATAGTTTAGATTGAAGGTGGAAAAAGCCGTGAATTTATTTGCCTTCCTGTCATTTTTTTACATCACAAAAACCTGAAATTTGAGGAGGGGTGTATAGACTTTTTTAAGGCACTGTATTTGTGTATGTGTGCGTGCGTGCGTGCCAGGCACGTGCACTCCAATACGGCAGGGGAAGCACGGCCTCACCAGCTCCTGATGAGAATGATGAGATGCAGTTAATGTGAATAATAGTAACAATAACAGCTATTGTTTTCGAGCATCTGCACCATAACTACCATTTGAGCAGTATTTAAACAGTTTCACTCATTTTCAACCATTTCCGTGGCCAAAATCGTAATATTTGCCCATTTCATGTCAAATTGCTCCGAATACGCTGAATTTGGGGCAACTCTGAACTGGCCTCACCCCGGATTGCGCAATCCCTCGTTAACAAGTTTGCGCGCATGCGCCATGTTGCTCGTTCTGTGAATGCAACCTGGTAATATTGTATTAAACGTTTTTATTAGTGGTGGGCCGTTATCGGCGTTAACGTGCTGCGATAATGTGAGACTCTTGTCGCGCGATAAAGAAAATATCGCACGTTAATCTATTCTCAAAATATAGGTTTGGAGTTTGGGTATGCACGTCACCATAGCGTTTAATTGACAGACGCTTTTAGACTGCGCTCCAGTCGCTTCTCCTCTCTCCACCTGTTGTTTCAGCAGACCTACTAAATATGAAGTGTTTGCATGCTGAAAACATTAATCCCTCTGCCGTGGTAGTTGTTGTTTGAGTGCTTTTTCATAAGTGGTAGACTAAAGAGACGTTATTGTTTGAGGTGAAGCATAGAGAGACATTATTGTGTGTGAGTAGCTACCAGCCCGACATTTCCTCACGCATTGCATAGAATACATAAACAACTTCCAGAAATCTTGCCTGTGCTATAATTGCAAAACATTCCGTGTGATAGTCCTATGCATTTTGAAGATTGTCAAACTGAAACTGTCAATATCTACTCTCGCTGAATGTTTGTGTTGCAATCGCGCCATTTGAGATTCAGTGAGATATTCTCATGTCCGACGGTAATAAACCTCGCGGTTGTCGCGCTTGACTTTTTTTTTTTTTGCAAACTGAATTCATGTCGAGTTGTAACTCATCTGGCATTCTAACTCTGAGAATAACTGTCAAATCGCCGTGTGCCAGTGCTGTAGGTTCTAGATAGGCATATCCAGTAGCCTGGCTCTGCTGAGGGCTGCTGTGCCTACTACGCGCAGAGCTCCTCCCTCTCTTAAAGGAGCCGCTGCTCCTTTTAACAGTCAGTGGCAGATTCTCTCTCTCTCTCTCTCTCTCTCTCTCTCTCTCTCTCTCTCTCTCTCTCTCTCTCTCTCTCTCTCTCTCTCTCTCTCTCTCTCTCTCTCTCTCTCTCTCTCTCTCTGCCCATTAGAAATGCTGAATTGTTGAGGTAATATTGTTTAAATAGCCTAAATGTTTGATAGATTTATCTGTATTTGCCTCTACAACTTATAGCGCTGTTCATTTTGAAATTTCAGTATCTTATAACTGTAAATGCTTCCTAACATATTGGACACACTTTACACATATTGCTGTGATTTTTTCTTCTCCAAGTATCAACATGACCATTTTTTGAAGATGAGATGCATTTTGGAAAAAAAGATGAGCTCTGGTCTAATGCGCCATCTGTCTTAAGAAACCCCAAGGTTTTTTTTCGGCATTATTTCGCTATCGTGCCTATTCTGAATGAGCCATTTTGATATAGATTAATCTAGATTAATCTAGATTAATTTCATAATTACAGTGAGATTAATCTAGATTAAAAAAAATAATCTATGCCCACCCCTAGTTTTTATACACTTAATAGAAGTATGTATGGTGTGCCCTCATTTCCTGATATTTTTTTAATATTTTCTACGTGTGATTATCATTTCTTTACTCTGGACGCTTTGTCATAACGCCCACTGAAAGATACAATGGTGAGGCGAGCTGTAGCCTGGCCGCAGACTCCTTCTGGTGTTGAGTCTTGCTGGACAGTTACGTCATAGCGAATCTGAAGTTCACAATACAATCACTCGGTGTTGTTGGCTAGCTTGTTAACTTTGACTGCTACAAGTGGATTTCATAACGAAACTAAGAGCATTCTCAAAGTTGGATTTCCAAGGGGAAAATATGTGATAAAGAATGGAGGACCGACAGAGCTGAAGGGTTTGCTACTCAGGTGACCGGTCAGAATAACTACCCGATCATTTCAAAGTGAGTGGTACAACACTGCAGAAAATATTTGTTGTTTCCCCTGTGTCTTGTTTGCAACCGGCGAGAATGTGTGGAAGACCATTCGCATGGGATTTTGTGAGCCTCACGAAACACAAATCCTCGCGGCTACTCATATTCAATGCCAAATTGCTTTGGACGTTTGGGGCGACGTTTGGGGCTTTGGATGAACAGCACCGGCTAAAGTAACGTTAGCATGCACAACGCCAAAGTGAAGGAAAAGAGCGGCGCATGGACCTGATGCACGAGTTCAGGTAAGACCAATTTCCTATGTGTGTGAAGCCTGTGTTTGTGAGACCCGTGGGGAGAAAGGGAATCCGCCGTGATTCTGTCCAGTGTGGTAGCTTTTGTGATGGGCACCGGATTCTCATGTGCCCGGTAACTGTTTGTAAAGTTGAGTACAGGGTACCGTTGAGGTAAATCAAATATACCCGTGTAACTACAAGACTCTGATTTAATTCCAAGGTGTAGGCATAACAGAAATGACAGTCCCCAAAATATTTGGTGACCATATCGAAGCGTGTAATATCTGTTTACGTTGACATTCGCTTCCTGCCACACCTTTGTCCCACATCTACTCTCCCCTCACCTCCTCTCCTCTCCTCTCCTCTCCTCTCCTCTCCTCTCCCCTCCTCTCCTTTCCTCTCCTCTCCTTTCCTCTCCCCCTCTCCTCTCTTCTCTCCTTTCCTCTCCCCCTCTCCTCTCTTTTCCCATCTCCTATCCTGTCCTCTCTTTTCCCATCTCCTCTCCTCTTCTCTCTTCTCCTCTCCCTCTCCTCTCCTCTCCTTGAGCTCCTCTCCACTCCTCCTCCTTTCTCCTCTCATCTCCTCTCCTCTCTCTTCTCCTCCCCTCTCCTCCTCTCTCATCTCCTCTCTCCTCTTCTCTCCTCCTCTCCTCTCCTCTCCCCTCCCCTTCTCTCCTCTCCTCTCCTCTCCTCTCCTCTCCACTACTCTCCTCTGCTCTGCTCTGCTCTGCTGTCCACATTGGTGATGTGTGGTTTATGTGAGACCACTGTTTGAATCCTGTGTGTGTGTATGTGTGTGTGTGTGTGTGTGTGTGTGTGTGTGTGTGTGTGTGTGTGTGTGTGTGTGTGTGTGTGTGTGTGTGTGTGTGTGTGTGTGAGAGAGAGACCTAATAGCATTTTCTCTGCGGAAATGCAGTAAGCTTATGTCAAAATATGTAGGCCTACCTTATGTTAAGAAAGCTGCTATGACATATGGAACTTGTCGGTAGGCCTATTTGGCAATTATTTATTTGAAAATCTGATATTGAAAAAGTTGCCTCACCAGCCATAAATCCCAGCGCACGTCACTGGTGCGTGCGTGCGTTGCTGTGTTCGGTGTGTATGAGTCGTTTGGTTGTTCGTTTTCATTTTTTTGATCAAGCTAATAGAAGTTTGTAACAGTGTGTTTGTGTGCATGTGTGTGTGTGTGTGTGTGTGTGTGTGTGTGTGTGTGTGTGTGTGTGTGTGTGTGTGTGTATATCCACTTGTGTGTGCGTGTGTGTATGTATTTCTGTGTGTGTGTGTGTGTGTGTGTGTGTGTGTGTGTGTGTGTGTATGTGTGTGTGTGTGTGTTGCGTGTTTAGTGGTCGTTTGGAGTGCTGATGTGGGAGATGTTAACTAGAGGTGCCAGTCCCTACCCGGAAGTAGACCCCTATGACATCACACACTACCTGCAGAAGGGACGACGCCTACCGCAGCCTCAATACTGCCCCAACCCACTGTGAGTCACACGCACGCATACACACACACACACACACACACACACACACACACACACACACACACACACACACACACGCTTTCACATCACACTTCAGCGTTCCTTGTGTGTGTGTGTGTGTGTGTATGTGTGTGTATGTGTGTGTGTAGGTATTCCATCATGCTCCAGTGTTGGGATCCAGAGGCTGAGAGGAGGCCTGCATTTGGAGTGCTGGTGTCAGAGGTGCATAATATATATATATATACTGTATGAACTGTGCAGTATATAATGTAGGTGTGCAGTATCCTGATAATAACATAATATGATAATGATGATGCCGCGAATAATAATTAATTAAAATATGTAATGTTTTATAATGTTGTGGTGATTCTTTGTGTGTTTTTATGATGGACTGTTTCTTATTTCTTATTTATGAATTTATTTATGAATTTATTTCTTAGGTCTCTTTTATTATGTGATTGTCTTGCCTTGCTGTTATTACATTACATTGCATTCGGCAGGCAGGCGCTTTATAACCAAAGCGACTCACAATCGTGGACATAATCATAGCTAACATTACTAGCAAATATAAAGTGCACAGGAAATATGTTATGTTATGTTATGTTATGAAATATGTTATGTGTTGTGTGGATGGCCAGGTGGCATTCAAATCTCCTTTGGAGATTAATAAAGTC
This sequence comes from Engraulis encrasicolus, assembly GCF_034702125.1. Classification (NCBI taxonomy): domain Eukaryota; kingdom Metazoa; phylum Chordata; class Actinopteri; order Clupeiformes; family Engraulidae; genus Engraulis; species Engraulis encrasicolus. The sequence continues at coordinate 47,479,826 of NC_085870.1, read as the reverse complement.
TCACTTTCGTCTGTAGGTGCGCAGTATTTTGAGCAGCCTTGAGGGGGAGCACTACATCAGCCTCAACGTCACATATGTCAATCTGGACCAGCCCCGTCCCTACCCTGCCCTCACCCAATCAGAAGATGAAGACTCAGACTGACACACAAGTCAATCATGCTATCTCCTAGCAACAGGGGCCAGCTACACTGCCACCCTGTCCTCTACCCAATCAGATGGCAAGGACTCTGACTGGCATCTGTTCAA
>NC_085870.1:47237334-47469834 GCF_034702125.1 Engraulis encrasicolus | reverse complement strand
AATTCCGTTGCGAAGGCAGATAATGTAATGTAAAGTAATGTACAAACCCCAACTCCGGTGAAGTTGGGAAGTTTGGTAAACAGTGAATAAAATCAAAATGCTATCATTTTCAAACATTCAATCTATTCATTAGATGGAGAATAGTGAAAAGGCAACATATTAAGTGTTAAAACCGAGAAAAAATATTGTTTTGGGGGACATATGTACTCATTTCTAATTTGATAAATCCAACACGTCTCAAAAGAGTTGGGACGGGGACAATAAATGGCAGCAAATGTTGAGGAAGACTACAAACAAAACAAAAGACAACACTTAACAGTTAAATACATTAACCGATGAGATGATTTTATATAAAAAACAGTGTTAATTCCTATCTTGGACATGATTTCACCAGCTTAAATGGTGGGTGTATTCCTTGTCATGTTTTGCAATGTTTTCCTTTCTGTAGTGCTTACAGTGTGACAGGTCTTGACCAAAAGCCCACTATTTTATCACCTGCTGGTCCTTATGATGGAGCCAAACTGTTAAAACATAGTAGAGAATGCAATTTGACCTTACTATGTGGCAGTAATCGAAGATCTCCCTTCAAAATATAATGCATGAGTGGCTTTTCATGCTGTTTAAAACCCATTTATACCATTCATCACTGTATTTAACTCTACAGATGAGTGAGAACATCTTAACCAATGTATTACTGCACCCGCATGCCATCATGGAGGCTGATTTTTGAAGTTAGCACTAACACAAGTTGGATGCTCCATTTTCACTGTAGCACAGGATGTGCAATGCTCTATTATTGTCAAAAAAGAATGGACTTCTTCAACTTCTGCTGACTTCTGTAAGCAAAGGACAGTTTCCCATGTCTTCTGGGTCTATTTCAAGTGAGCTCAGGTGCTTAGGAGAATGTTACACCCCTGTATCATTTGCACGCATTAAGCATTCTTAATATGGTCAATTTTCCATAGCTCTAATTCCTGGAGTGCTAGAGTGAGACTACAGCCAATATATATTTCATGATGTCATGAACCTATACAATGATTTTAGTAACAGAAATATGTCTTGTATACACTCAATCGTGGTAAATCAAAGGTAATCCAAAAATGTATGTAATAACTATGGTAATTATTCCCTTTGCATCTTTAATTCTAAGTGACTCAGCCTCTCTGTGATGATCTTATACCTGGACACCTATATTGTCCGTCAGTACAATTCATTTTGAAATGTTCTTCTTTGTTGTTTTATCTTATTTGGATGTTTACTAAATTTCACTGATCCCCGTCCCAACTTATTTGAGACGTGTTGGATTTATCAAATTAGAAATGAGCACATATGTCCCCCAAAACAATAGTTTTTCTCGGTTTTAACACTTAATATGTTGTCTTTTCACTATTCTCCATCTAATTAATAGATTGAATGTTTTGAAAATGATAGCATTTTGATTTTATTCACTGTTTACCAAACGTCCCAACTTCACCGGAGTTGGGGTTTGTAATAAAAATGTAATGTCCGCAGGCTCCAGTGGTGATCAGCAGGGATCATCATGATGTCAGTGGGACAGACAGCCCCTTCAGAGAGACCTCCAATGTCTATGACGGCTCCGCCTTCTGCGCAGGTATCAATACATTACACTACATCACATTACCGGTACATTACATTATGTAATACTCGAAGCACTCATAGAGTGCAAACCTCCACCAAGGCCATGTGTTTACACCCTAATTTTTTAGTTAGGAGTTAGAAACTGGAATGTTAAAATTCGCCCTATACTGCAAAAAAAAATCCGGATCACCACCAAAATGTAATCTCGTGTTCCTTTCGTCATTTCCAACAACTCCACAAAATGTCATCAAAACCCATTCATAACTTTTTGAGTTATCCTGCTGACAGACGGAGAGACAGACAAACCAACGCAACCGAAAACATAACATCCTTGGCGGAGGTAAATATAATGTAATGTGAAGAGACGTCCAATATCAGTCATACCTGTAGGCGTGCACAGATAGGAATGGGCTATACACCTGCCCCTTAGCCCTAATGGACAAAAATGCCCTTTTTGAAAGTTCTTTTTTCATGTACTGTGACCCATGTTGACATGATAATCTACAAATGCTTCACAATCCGGTCCAACATGGTAATGCCAGTGGAAGAAATTCAAGAGGACCCCATGTCTAAAGTTCTCCTTTGGCCTTCAAATGAGTAGAAGCAGTACTGGAAAATTCTCAAACACTGGATTAGCAGTCAAATACACCAAATGGGAGACACAAAAATGTGAATAGTGTGTGTGTGTGTGTGTGTGTGTGTGTGTGTGTGTGTGTGTGTGTGTGTGTGTGTGTGTGTGTGTGTGTGTGTGTGTGTGTGTGTGTATGTGTGTGTGTGTGCAATACAATACAATACAGTACAATACAATACAGTACAATACAATACAATATCTTTTATTTGTCATTGTGACAAGCACAAATAAATTGTGCATTCCTTGTTGAAGCAAAAAAATAAATAAAAAATAAATAATGTGTGTGTGTGTGTGTGTGTGTGTGTTGCCAGATATGGCCGTGCAGAACTTTGCCGGAGATGCGTTCCGTGGAGCCACGTGGGTTTCACTACACAACGGTGGAGGAGTGGGCTGGTGCGTAGTACTGCATGAAATATTACATACCGGTATGTGTTAGTGTCATTGTAGTCCTTTGTATTTTCCATGTGACATCAAGGGTGCTATTTTCCTGTGTGTGTGTACATGTGTGCATGCGCGTGTGTGTGTGTGTGTAGGGGTGAGGTGATGAACGGAGGTTTTGGTTTGCTGCTCGACGGAACAGAGGAGGCAGAGAGACGAGCAACACTCATGCTGAACTGGGACGTCTCAAACGGGGTGGGTCAAACACACACACACACACACACACACACACACACACACACACACACACACACACACACACACACACACACACACACACACACACACACACACACGTATAATTATCTTTGTGTGGACCTTTTATTGACTCCAATGCATTTCATTAACACTCAAAATTAGTGAATGCTAAACTGTGACCTGACCAAAACAATCCCTAACCCTAGCCTGTCAGTAAACAAATGCCTTTGCACTTTTAGTTTTTTTCATAAATAACAAAACAACATATTTTATGGCTGTGAGAACCGACCAAAATGTCCTCACGATCACAAATGTCCTTACACAAATGCACGCACGCACGCACGCACACACGCGCACGCACACACACACACTCACCAATGATTACAGATACACACGCATTCATTTTTTATACTTAAAGGTACACTGTGCAGAAAACATACTGCAACTATGCTGTTCATTGAAACTGGACTGCCTATTGCCAAATTTTTATCTTTTCATGAAAGTTCACTAAGTAATAAACAAATATTTTCTAGTACGGCCCAAGTACAAAATGGCGGACCATGGAGAAGATCACCCTTTTCATGTATGAAAAGTGAAATTTTTCCAGTCATACTGAATACTTAGAATTTGATAGTGGTGGTCAGTATTCATGAAAAAGGTAACATTAGTGAAAGGGTAGCGTGAATTCTGGAAATAAACAACTAAAAATCTTACACAGTGTACCTTTAACTAACTACAGGTAGCTCCACCTCTGCTTCTGATTGGCTACTCAGTATTGCATTTGTTGTGGTTGGATGTTCAGTCCCCTTCTGTTTTTGGCTACTTAGTGTTCCATCGGTTTTGATTGGCTACTGAGTCTGGTGTGTGTTCTGGTTTGCAGGTGGCTCGCCGGTGCTGGTCAGGTAACTCGAACGCGTACGACACGATCGAGCGCACAATGGCGGAACAGCCAGATCTGCAGGTCACCATGCCTTACCCTGTACAGGATGAACACCTACTGGACCGAGCACTACAGGGATGAAGACACACACACACACACACACACACACACACACACACACACACACACACACACACACACACACACACACACACACACACACACACACACACACACACACACACACACACACACACACACAGCCACAGCTGCAAGTCACCATGCACCATGCCAGGGTTATTCCAATGGAGGTCCTGGGGCCAGATGTGGCCCTTGGATGGCAAGGTTCTGGCTCCATAAGGTCAGAACAAAATTAAAACTAAATTTAAACAGGGCCTATGTGTGCTATCTGTGGCCGTGCTTAATTTGCGACCACTAACACTTCAGGTTGGGGATATCTCTACTATGCAGTCACATGAGAGTGAAATCTTATCTAAAACAGTGTCATAAATAGACCATTCTAAGGCTACTAAGAAATAGAGAAGCGTATAGACCTATCTGTTCTGTCTGGAAAGCTATCCGTTTGTTTTGCACCCTAACCTCATACACCGTGCTGCTTGCAGTTATACAGATTCTTCTTTCGGCCCTTCACTGCAGAGAATTTGAAAAACTGACACTCAGTGACTTTTAACCCTCTAGCTACCATAACGGCCGTGAACGCCCGACTGCCTCTCTACCATAACGGCCGCGGCCGGCCGGAATATTTTCATAACTGAACGGCCGTCATCATGCAGTTTTTTCAGCTTTCAAACACTTTAGCTCAATATTACAGACCGTCCTCGATATACTTTCAGTATAAAAACTATATGTTTATATTACTTTATTTTTCAGTATTTTAGATTTTATTACGGGATGCGCCGCTTTATGCGACTTGGCAATCTGCCGTCAATTCAAATGACGGCCGTCCGAGATTGAATGGCTACAAACACAACCATTCTGTTTCTACAACCAATATACACAAAATATGAAAACTTCCAACCCTCTTCGATTTTCATGGTCAACAGCACATGTTTATGACTATTTAGGCTATTTTTAGATCATGTTGTTTTATTAGGCTTATGAGATGGTGTTCAACTGTGATGGGTTCTGCCATGGTCCTAAATACCAAACACAACTGTCCAGCCGATGTCTATTGCTACTTATTAAAAATGTAAACTGTCTTCGGTGTGTTTTCAGAGTCAAACCATATGTTGGTATGCAACTATCTTAGTTTCCTGAAACAACGAACCGCGACAGCTCTCCGCAACAGGCGCATCGTGTGAAGGAAGCGCAGCATGGAACAATACTCATTTTGCGTGTCAGCTTTGGCAAAGCAGTCAAGGACTGTTACTACTCCACGTTGTCCTTCATAAAAATATGCGTGAAGACGTTGAGTTGAATGCTAACTTCCAATAATAGCCTACCAACGTGGTGTTTGTAGCACTTCAATTCCGTATTAGTCGGTGATGCCTGGCGCGTCTTACCTGTGCCAAATTGGGGGGAGGGGGGGGACTTCCTTAGAGCTCCATTCATGTCCTGTCTGCTATCGCTGACACTTTTGCCTTTCCTTACACGTCTTTGGCATGGTTTAGTTCAAACATTATTAGCTAGTGTAGTCCATTATAGTTATCGCATATAATCCATACCGCTTGAAAACAGGACTTCTGGGTGAACGACATTTTTTTGGCGTCACATGTTCATTGTTCAACTTTGACCCTGGATGGATGGATGGATGGACGGAAGGATAGATAGATAGATAGATAGATAGATAGATAGATAGATAGATAGATAGATAGATAGATAGATAGATAGATAGATAGATCGATAGGCCTAAATATATAGATATATACATAGGCCTAGATAATATCGGATTTCATCACATTTTTATCATTTAATCCACATCAAAGGCACTCTATGGGAATACTGAACAATTAATTATCCATAAATGATATACCATTTGAAAGTGTGTTTTCTCTACTTTAATATGAAAGTAACTTGTAATTGACATTTTTCATTTCTTTTAAAGTTATTTTTTAATTTATTTAACATTATTTAAAATATGAAACAAAATTTCAATTTTTCCTTAGAATTCTTGATTGAATTCCAACCTCATCTATAAAATTTCTGGTAGCTAAAGGGTTAATTGAATACCCCTGCTGTACAAGATGAACACCTACTGGACCGAGCAGTACACACACACACACACACACACACACACACACACACACACACACACACACACACACACACACACACACACACACACACACACACACACACACACACACACACACACACACACACACAGACACACATGTATAAAATATATACAGTATAGGCTTACTATAAGACAATAAATATTGGACAATACACAGTAGGTGTCTCCATAGACTAATACCTCACCTTTTCACGGTATGTATTGCATGTGTGCATACATGCATAATAAAAATATATGCATTTTGGTAGATTATTTTGGTTTCAGTCTCTGCATGTTTCTGTTTTGTTTTCAGTGCCTTCAGAAAGTCAATGAGGAAACTGTGACGCCGTGTGAAATGTTACTTACTGCACAGTGCTCTCTCTGTTCACCTTCACTACTTCTGAATGGACAGACAGCACTAGACATTCAGTGATGGCTTTTGGACTTTTTCAGAATGTTCCTTTAGGCGTGTTTTATCTGTTTTGAGGAAAGCAGTGTTTTCTTTCTAATGAAGTTAAAACATTTTCTTGCTACTATACAGCCGTCTCTAAAAGAGTTGTCGCCTATCCATCTGTGTGGAATAACAACTAATAACCTGACTTTCAATTAATCACTTGGCTTCAGAAGTCACTCATATGAAAGCCACAACCCTCCCGAATGAAAATGTATGTACAAAAATAAATTTCATGCACCAAAGAAAGATTGACCCTTTAATGAACACAGACAGGGCAGATTTTCACAAGACAAAAGTGTTGTCGCCTATCGAACGTGATGTGAAAATGAGCAGATAAGTCATTTCAAAACACAACGCAGATCGGGTGTCATACTTAATCACTGAATCACTCTTACCTCTTCAAAAAAAATCAACTTTTGGCCTTAGGTGTATGTTAGGGTCATTGTAATCATGGAAAGCAACACAATGAAAAACAATGAAGATCAATGAGAGATGGTGACATATTTGCTATTCGTAGAGCAATAAATGTTTAACTTCATGATTTAATCAATGATAAAAGCCCTCAAACACCTGCATTATGCATGCAGCTCCTCATAAGAGCTGTATCCGTACCATGTTTCACTTTATGCAGCATTTTTCTTTTTTCATATTCTTCATCTCCAACACCATACAGTTTTGATGCTATCAGTTCTAAAATGGTTGATCTTGGGATCATGCCTTCAGAGCATGAGTCCCATTAGCCTTCATTTTTGTCAGAATTAGGCCTAAAGTATGCAATGACGAACATGAAGGCTGTGGCAGTTAATCATTTTTTAATTAAAAAACACAATTGAAGAATTTAGTCACAGAAACACATGCATAGCCCACCAATTGACCAGTAGAGGGAGATGAATGACTTCACAATAATTTGAGTGTTAGATGCGCCTGTAATCCTGGACGAGTGTATACTGTAACTATCAGCACATCTCTCTTCTTCTGAGTGTAATAGGTCATCTCATGTATTGCTGTAAAAAAAGGCTGTGCAATACACATCCTTACAACCAAATGATGACATTCATTTCATAAAAAAGTAATGTTGGACATGCAACCCCAGTAGCCTATTAACTATCATAAATAAAATAATAAAGCTGTTGGTTCCCTTCACCGCAGCAATACTAAAGTTAATGTGCATCACAACTAGTCATAATTTATTAAAGGCTTTTGAACTTTATAAAGGAGTGTCTCTATTTTATTTCTCTTTCACATGGCTACTTCGATACATTTTTTTAAGAGCACCTGTTTTCACTTAACATGTACAGTACTAGTGAATATAGGAGCAGCCTTCCGTTCTCTTTTTGGCTGCATACATGTGATTGAGGCCAATGTTGAAAAAGAAAAGGTGAGTGTGACATGAAACCAAGAGCAGGCTGGTAATGTGGCGGCAAAAGCCAGCGCTCCCTACAGTACTCACTAAATTGTGGCTCTGCATGCACTACATTTAATGTATACTTCCGACAAAAAAAATTCCCCAACCTTTGATGGATCGAGTTCTTCCTCTACGACCCAGCATTTTCTGTGGTGAGTCATGAGGTCTGCGGTGAGGTGAGGTGAGGTGAGTGTAACATGAAACCAAGACCAGGTTGGTAGCCTGACAAGCCAGACTAAATGTGAGATTTATGTGAATATTTAGTCTGTCACTGATCAATGAGACATCTGAAGATTGTTGATGGGAACAACCCATTGTTTTTCAAACCGAGTCACGCCCTCTAAATCCTGTCAGAATTGCATCCAAAAGATTCAAAACAAATGTGCAGCGTTGTGACTGGCCAGCCAGTTTCAGGGCCTGGGGCATTGTCCAAGGCTAGACCTAGGCTGATTATCATGACATTCAAATCTCTTCGAGACATGTCTGACCAAGAGCATAACAACTAACATTAGTCCCATACGACTTCTGTTGCTGTCGATCAACATTGACGAAGCATGTGAGCGAGAACTTGTTGTCACAATGTGGGTGTTATTAAATACAGCGCATTTAAAGTCGGCCACAAATATGAACGAGACAATGAGCTCACACCGATATGCTCTACTAGCACATCACGTGTGAGGAGTGGGGGGACAGGCAGTGAGGAGGAGCTGAAGTGGGGACCTGCGCAAACTTGTGTAGAGGTGTGAGACAAGACCCATATACACACGTGAGTGAGTTGTTGACCAACCAGTTCATGGGCGCGTGACTTCGGAGGCAGTCCGCAGACGAGCGTTGAAGGGGATAAGCAAGTGCAGAGGTTGCAAGATCTGACTGCAGCCGCCATAGAGGTAGAAAATAACACTAGAGAGGACACAGCAATTTGCGACAGCACTGGGAAATGGCAGCTGGAGCTTCCCAACTTCCGTAGGTAGTGTAGGTACTTTCAGACAATGCAAGTCAATGGAGAACACGCCCACCCCTGTCAAGAAATTAACTAAAACTGTGTAAATATAAAGTCACACTTCAATCAAAGACCAGATTTGAAATGTCGATAAAATACATTTAAAAATCAAATAATATATTTTATGAACATAGTTAGCAACACACTTCAACTATTGTCCTTGTATAGTGTGTTGATGGACATTTTCACATGATTAAGCCATTTTTGACAGAGGTGAGCCTCGTTCTCCGTTAATTTCCATTTCTCTGATCTACCTACAGATAATGGCCGCTACAGATTGCCGTAAAAGGGGGCGGGGTCCTCTCTAGTGTTATTTTCTACCTCTATGGCAGCCGCATTCATCCCGCGATAGTTTGACACCATGTGACATGTCACCTCGTCGACGCAACATCGCCGAAATTTCGAAGTTTGACAGGAAATCTAACCATCATGCAGCATTTTCATCCAGGGTGCATTGCTGTCTAAATGCGCATGCATGCATTGACGACAAGGCGATCGCACCTATTCTCAAACGGCATGGTTGACCCACCTCCCTTGGTTTGCTACTGGTCGAGGGCAGAACAGGCTGAGCCAAAGTTTAAACCAAACATTTCTTAGTCCCAATAGAACGTCTCTGCTTAAACAAGGTCACTGCCTTGAACACGCCTCTAACCAGGACGGTTGAAAATGCTCAAAGTTGGTTAGTTCCTGACAAAGAGGGTGGAATTTCCGAGAGGGGTCTGGCTGCAGGCTTTAGGCCGGGTCAGTGGTGACGTCACCACTGAACTGCGGGACAGAGTCGACGTCACACGTGAGCCACACGACAGTCTGTGGGCCTACAAGACCGCGGCATCAAGCTAAAATGTAAACAATCCGATCCTCGGTCTCGTCTTTTGAAATTCAGACTTTAAATTGAGAAGACATGTTTTCAACACGTAGGCCTATAATGTTGCTTAATTGCGAATGTTGTGTGTTGTGGTCTGTGTCCCCGCTCTGCGCATGTGCAACACGATTCGTGTAATCGACTCGTCGCCCTTCAGTTTGCTAAACGCTTGTTTCACTGAAAGGCTGTCTGTACTCTGTAACATTTGTGTTGTTCGAGTAGCCGAGGTTATATGGCATTTTTCGTGGTTTAGTAATGTTACAACTGTAGTGTGTGCCGGGAAAGAAACGAAAGGCCAATTGACAGAGTACCACGTTGAACATTAAAACAGGCCAACACCTTTTTGCTGGTGGTTGAAATTTGGAAGGCAACACCAGTGCAGCAGGTGGCATTGCAGCTCAGCGAGTTAAACACCTGACTTGCTTTTCTTTGGGATAGCGATGAAATAGACGATGTGGCAGGTTCGCGTCCCTGAGGGGGACGAGTTGTGTTATCATACTTCTGCCACATTCCTAACATTATAATGTTGCCGGTGGTGTATGGAAAATATATAGACCAGAGCCATTTCCTTTGGTTAATTAAAGTTAAAGATTAACGACACATGACGTTGCCGTCGGTCAAAGATGGCCGAGGCCTTTTTTTCTTTTTCTGAAAGACGATGTCCACTTCATCGCGTGTGACGTCGACACTGTCCCGGTCAAAAAAACAAAAAACAATTTGCCTGAGTGTGTGTAGCTGAGCCGGAGGTGTTGCATCGCTGTGAGAGCAGAGCCTAGGAAGGCTAGACCAGAGAACATGGAAGATATGAGAACGGTATCTGCCATTGGTTCCCATTATAGCCCCGTTGGCGAACGCAGCCAAGTAAAAGATGAATGGGAGCCTATTGGGCTAAATGGCTAAGCACGACATTTGTTGTGAAAGTTCTGTTCTCTGTCTTGAAGTGTGCAAATTCTGTACCTTAAATAAATGATAGAAGTCCGCAACACTGTTAATGCTCCCAGTGATTTTATTTGCACGACGTTTCGGACCTTCGTCCTTTTTCAAGTGCAACAATGAACAGGTGTATAGGGTGTGGTTTAAATACCTGTGAGGGGTGGGGGTAGGGGGAGGGGGGGGGGGGGGAGGGGGTGTCTCATAGTGCAATGGCACCGAATTACGCGAATCTTTACATGGGCCAGTTTGAGAACATTGTCATTCTCAGGGAGCGTACCAATGTTCCCACGCCCCATTGGTCCCACAGCCCATTGGTCCCACGGCCCACTGGTCCCACAGCCCATTGGTCCCACAACCCATTGGTCCCACAGCCCATTGGTCCCACATCACTAAGACTTTTTTTCATTTTTTAGGCCCATTGGTCCCACAGCCCATTGGTCCCACAGTCCATTGGTCCCACAGCCCATTGGTCCCACGTTGCTTTTTTATTTGAATTTCTAGGCCCATTGGTCCCACGGGACTCACTAGTTCAAGGCTCTTTCGGTACTTACCGCTTACGTCATACGACCCTAACCCTAACCTTAACCCTAAACCTAACCCTAACCTTAACCCTAACCTTAAATCACTTGTTTGAAATGTTTGATTATCATGTGAAGTACCGAGAGGGCGTCAAACTAGTGGGTCCCTTGGTCCCACAGCCCATTGAAGTGTTTGTGATGTGGGACCAATGGACTGTGTGACCAATGGGCTGTGGGACCAACGGACCTAAAAATAAATTTAAAAATCTTAGTGATGTGGCACCAATGGGCTGTGGGACCAATGGGTTGTGGGACCATTGGGCCTAATTTTGAAAAAACGCAAAAGTCTTAGCAATGTGGGACCAATGGGCTGTGGGACCAATGGGCCGTGGGAACATTGGGCTGACCCCCATTCTCAACCCAGACACCAATCCTTTTTACCAACATATAGTGGCCTATCAGCGCTATATTGATGATTTTTTTATGATATGGTCTGGTAATGAGGCTACATTGACCGAGTTTTACGCATATCTCAATGCCGCCAGTGAACACCTAAAATTCACATTCGAATCCAGCTTCAGCAACATTAGCTTCCTCGATGTGATGGTAACCATTGAGGACGAGACCCTACACACTGACCTATTCCGTAAGCCCACTGACAGAAACACTCTATTGCGCGGAGACAGTTACCATCCCACACATCTCATTAAGAGCCTCCCCATAAGTCAATTTCACAGGGCTAGACGGATATGCAGCTCTGATGACCGATACTCAGAGCAGGCGTCGGATTTAAAAAACAGATTTTTGGAGCGTGGTTACAGAGAGGAGTGGATAACCGCGGCGAGCGCGCGCTTTAACACCACCACACAGACAGAGGCATTGCAGCCCAAAATCAAACCCCCCCAGAGTTCTCCTCCTCTCTGTTTTACCACGTACTCTCCTATTGGTTTTGAAATACAGAACATATTGAGGAAACACTGGCATGTTATCAGCTCCGACCCTGCGCTTCAGTCTCTCTACAAAGAGTCTCCAAAACTGATTTACAAACGCGCCCCAATTTTACGCAACCAATTGGTCAAATCATACACCGCACCAGAAAGGCCACGCACCTTTTTGGACGTCCCAGATGGTAACTACAAATGTGCGAATTGCGTTCAATGTGGGTTTACAACTAAATGCAAAACATACAAACACCCACATAATGGAAAAACTCTAAAAATACGCGGTGTAATTACATGCAATACCCCCTTCGTCATATATCTCATCAGATGTCCCTGTGGCCTGGCATATGTGGGGTGTACTTCCAGACCACTACGTGTTCGGATGAGCGAGCATAGAAGCAACATCAGGTGCGGTGACGAGCGTAATCCTGTGGCGGCGCACTTCAAAAAAGCCGGACATAATCTGTGCTTTTTTCAATACATAGGCATTGAAAAAGTGGACAAGCCCTCCAGGGGAGGCAACCACAAACGCCTTTTATTGCAACGAGAGACATATTACATACACACACTGAATACAATGTCTCCAGCTGGCTTGAACGAGGAATTCGATATTAAGCCGTTCTTATAAATATAACTCTATGTGCTTTCTTTGTGATATGAGTGTGGTAGACTTTTCACTTCATGTTTCCTCATGACTAACCTGTTACTGAACATGTGTATGATGTGATAATTCTAATCGGTCACTACATTGTATAATCTATTTATGGTGTGTAGTCAGATTATAATGATCAGAATATGTTTTTCTTTTTGAAAACTGACTTATGAAGAGCTATACCAGTGTTTCTCAACCTTTTTTTAGGCGAGGCACCCTTTCAATTCATTAAAAATTTCAAGGCACCCCAAATCAACAAGCCGTAAAATGGCATCGCATCCGATACCACACAAGCTTACATTTGGAGACATCACACGACCTACGTTCGAAGTTGCAGCTGACTGGGGCGACCTATATTTGAAGAGTTCAGATGCTAAACTCCCTAAGTGCCATTTCAGAAAATAATCTTAATTCATTTTTATTTAATACAAAGCTATCAAAATTGCATATTTGTTTTATTTTATTTATGTAATATAACTATTTATATGTATTATCAAGTACATGAATGTAAACCAAACCAACAACTGGGTTCTCTAAAAATATAGAAGTGCAGGTCTTCAGAAATGGAGTTAGGGGGTTTTGCATCTGAACTCTTCATTTACTTTATTTTATAATAGTGCGTAAATGGCAGATGAAAAATCCCACTGACTAACATTACCTTTTCAATGTAGATAAATATGTATTATATTACATAATTCATTTATCAGCCACGTTTCCGCGGCACCCCTGAGGGTGGCCTGCGGCACCCCAGGGTGCCCCGGCACCCCTGTTGAGAAACACTGCTCTACAGTATGTCTACAACCTTTGAAATTATGTATTGTATATATTGTAAATAAATATTTGGGAAAGGTGCCCTCTGGTACCCAATGTGTATATAGGCCCTACCCTTCACTTTTAATGAGACACCCCCTCCCCCCCCCCCCCCCCCCCCCCCCCCCCCCCCCCCCCCCCTCCCCCTACCCCCACCCCTCACAGGTATTTAAACCACACCCTATACACCTGTTCATTGTTGCACTTGAAAAAGGACGAAGGTCCGAAACGTCGTGCAAATAAAATCACTGGGAGCATTAACAGTGTTGCGGACTTCTATCATTTATTTCAGTTACTCTATTTTGTCCAGCACCTGTGCCACTGATGTGCGCGCATTCTCCACCTTCTCAAATTCTGTACCTTATCATGATCAGATCGAATCTCGATTGCAAGTCTATGATAATCAGGCAAGCCTCAGTGGGCAGGCTGAAACAGGTAGGCTACCACAGCTTCACAGCATAACTCCTATCAGTCAACCTCATCAAAACAGAAGTTTTTTTTTTTTTTAGCTGGAAGGCTGTAAGAATAATTAAATTAATTATTGGAATAGTTAAAAATGTGGGCAATGAATCTATAATTCCTATGATGGAATTATGGAAATAAATAAACTTTTCCCATGATATTCTAATGTTTTGGCGTGGAGCTATATGATGTACACACCTAATACAGTATATACTCAAGATAAATAATATTGTTGACTATGATTATGTCCTCAATTGTAAGTCGCTTTGGTTAAAAAGTGTCTGCCAAATGCAGTGTAATGTAATGTAATAACAATATACATCTAAATTAAATCCATCCAACCAGCCAGTGCTGGTAGAAAAGACCAACTTATGTAAGACCAACTGTCTGTTTTGATTAGGTTGACTGAAGCTGTACAATGTGCCCCAGTAGCCTAGAGATACCTGTTTCAGCCTGCCCACTCTGTTCTACATGGCTGCCTGTAACCCGCATCCCTGCCTCTCACTGTCTGTTGTGCTTTTGAGCTTCCGCGTTGCGATTATATTAGTGCAAATAAAAAGAGACAGCATTAATAGTGCGACAGTGCCAAGCAGTGCATATTGTGACAGATTTAGCATAGTGATAGTGAAAAACAATGTCTTAGATATTATATAGGCACATTTACAGTAGGCTACTCATGAAATGTAAGCTCTATGCTGGTCTGTCTCCAAACAGTGCGCTGCTTTTGCACTCAGCCAGCGAGGCACTAACCACGGCTTTTGATATGTTCTCTGCATGTCAGTATATGACGTTGACACAAAATGATGATTAAAACCGAACATTTCCATGCGCAACTGGAGACAGGAGAGGAAGATGGCTAGTTGACAGACCATGGACCACTACATTTTCTACATGGTTGTTGTAGCTTACAGTAGCTTGTCCAGTGTTTGTTGCTTGTCTAGTGTAGCTGAATGTTAGCTCACTTGGTTCTACAATTTACAAGTAGCTTGCTGCTTGCAGCCTCGCACCAGTCTGT
Organism: Engraulis encrasicolus; assembly: GCF_034702125.1. NCBI lineage: Eukaryota > Metazoa > Chordata > Actinopteri > Clupeiformes > Engraulidae > Engraulis > Engraulis encrasicolus. Next base: position 47,454,800 of record NC_085870.1, on the reverse strand, counting down.
CCACTGTCCAGTCACACAAAAATGTAGACAAACACAAGCGAATCTACACACATCACATTATACATGGTAAAGTAACTAAACCACGCTGACAGCTCACCATGAATTCAGGAAAAGTGTGCCTCTTTGAAAGGGGGTTAGCTTAAGCTGGGCTTACACTGTGCAGTGTGAGCAGGAGCTTAATACCCACGACTGCAAATATTGCATATGCCCGGCTTTAGCACAAGTGCTTGAATAGAATAAGTGACGGAAGACAGCTAGGCTACATTGACAACAACATTGACACCAATAGTGCTTCGGCGAGTACATCAGGGGAAGAAAAAACAGATTTCCTACCTTATGCTGCCATGTTACTTGAAGACAGAGGCCAAATATCAATATAGTTTCGCCAATATTAGATACAGCTAGATATAGTGTGATTGACTAACGGATGCTAAAATGAGAGGAAAATGTCAACATTGTGGCTGCAGAAAAAAAAAACCCGAATTATCTAAAAATGAAATGTGGTGGGATCCCTATTTATTCCAGAAGGCATTGCTTTATCGAGATATTAAACATTCCAGATTAATAGCATTTCATAAACCACGAGCCCACCAGGCTCTGTTCAAGCCAGGATAGAAATACTGACACCTGATTGGTTGACAGCAGCATGACATCGCCGCAACAAAGCTACATCTACTAACAAGGTAGCCACTTCAGCAGGAAAGTTGGTATTTGTACCGTTCCATATTAGCATCGATCAGCCAAAAAATGGAAAAGTAACACATAGCACCCATTTTTTATTCTTAATTTATTATTTATTATGTTTCCACTGCTGCGCTCCACTCATTTGTCTGCAGAGTTGAAAAAGATTAATTTAGGGAGCCCAAAAGTGGGGATGCGGTTGCATCCCTTGCACCCCCGCTTCTAGTGCCTATGACTGCGACTACTGAAGCACATCGTAAAATTCTCTATAGGATTTCAGTCAAATCTCACACACATCTTGTTTAACCAGATGAGGACTCAAAATGTAAAAGTTCTATGTAAGGCAGGGATGAAGCCTTTTAATGTTTCGGGCCAACACACCCCCTTCTTAGATATTCTCTATGGGATTCTAACCTGGGGTGTACTCAGTTTTGTGGGAACATGTCAAACATTAATGGCTGTATTTTTTTAATGAATGACGATTTGAAGTGGTTATATATGCTGTTCACAGGTTACTATTGTAATACCCTAAGGTTTATCATGGAAGACCTCTATGGTTGAAATCCATTATCTTGGCAAAGATTGCTTAGGAGTCATCCCCCTGTGTAGTTTTACAACAGGTTAGAAGATTTCAACCTGTACTCGCTAGCATCCCGCTAATGTTTATGGGTTTGGCCCCATAAAAATTGAGCTTTGTGACCCAGTATATAATAATCTAGTGGCACGAAATAATTGAAACGCTACTCAAATGGGGTCTTATTATTTCTAGCTTCAAACTTAATATTAGTATTTCAGGACAAAAAATTATAAAAAATCTCAAAAATTATAATGGTAGAAAACTCCATTGACACCCATTCATTTTGCACTTAGGTAGGATTAGGTCAGGTGTGTCTAGTAGCTAGTTCCGTGAGTGAACACCTCCTGGTTTTGCCACCGGTTTTGTTGGCAGAAGTGCACACAGGATCCTATACCAACGCGCCAGCTTTTTTAATCTATGGCTTTGCTGTCAGACTGAGTGTTGATGGGGGACTGTGGATTCTACAACTGCCCGTGGTGGTCGTTCGGACTTAAATATGGTTCTACCACTTTATAGTCCTTTCCCTGGATTCACGAGGCAAGCCGTGAACTTTGAATGAAGGTTCTCCGGACTGACAAGTCAGCAGAGTTGCACCCTTCAGTGCGCCGTCTTCTGATTCACTGCAATTCATTTGAGGCTGCCTTTTTTGCCCTCCGAATGTTCCACCTGTTCAGTTTGGGTATAGGCAGACCAAACCAGTCGACTGCATCAAAACATACATTTTTTGTTTTTGTAAACTTTGAGTGCGCACGCAGCCAGGGATTCCAAAATGCTAGGCAGCTAGGTGTTTAACATTTGAAGTCCCATTGGACCAGTGTAGTGAGTGGTAAGAACCTGTTTTGTTGTCAGCTGGATGTTGTTGCGGTTTCTGTGGTCTCTGAACTGCTACCAACTCCATTCTGAGATAACATATCTTAACGTGAGTACATCAGAATCGATTCCTATGCTTCGTAAAAGAAGTTATATTGTATCACACCAATCACACGTGGGGAGGACGTTTGAGTGACGGCAACTTCCAAACAATCAGAGACTGCCTCCGACCGCGAAACCCCGCCTTATCAGCAGTGGCTAACACTTTGCAACACCATATAGCGTCTTTCAGAGCACATGACGAGGAATTCCAAGCGAAATTATAGTATGTTCTTCTAAACGGTGTCACCGACAGTACAGCATGCCTGCAAGTGGATAAAACCGCCAGCCGACAAGACAACAGGTTCTTGTCATACACTATGCAGGGCTCCAATGAGACTTCCAATGATAAACACCTAGCTGCTTAGCATTTTGGAATCCCTGGCTGAGCGCGCATTCAAATAAAAAAAAAGTTTACAAATATTGGGAAGGGATGTATAGGGAGCACTGGTCTTTGCCTCCACTTTACCAACTTGCTCTAGTTACATGTGAGGCCGGAGACATGCTTGCTACATGATACATGTTTGCATGCCCTTTTGGTGCATATACGTGTTGCCATGCAATTTTATGTAAATTTTGCACTTGGTAGAGCACCTGGCACAAGTTACAAAGACCTGTGCGTGCAGTGCAATATTGACAAAACAGCGAAGGGCGATCTTCCAAACATCCATGTTGAGTTAGGTCAAACAATGGAGGAAAACATTAATGAGTGCTCCAGTTGTACTGAAGCAAGTATGTGCACTCAGTCGCATGCATAGTTTTAGGTACACAGTATGTCCCCGGTCTTACACTCATCTCATCGGTGCAGACCATGACCCGACTCACCACATCATGCAAGGCAATAGAGGAAGTGCAGCTTGACCCATCAAAAGTTGGAACAAGGTTCAACTTTTAAGACCAAAGAAATGCTGATTTATGGAGGGGGCTTCAGTTTGTTACATGGTTGACACAAAATCCTCAATATAATGTGTAATATGGAAAATAATATGCTTTTAAACACTTTTGTCATATTATAATAGCTACTGTGAATAAATATTTGTAAATATTTTATACAAAAACGTTTTTTTTTTTTTTTACCTGTCAATATGAAGACTACATCTGTCCCCTGGTGGCGTAATCTGCTATTTCTCATCAAAGATCAAATTTAGCTAACACTTGCTTATTGGCCAATGGATACACTTACTGTACATGACCCAGCCCTCTGAACACCTGTCTAATCCAACCAATCTCAGATCAGTATCTATTGTTCACATGATCCCTTTGCACGCTTTTTGCTTATGCTTCATTTCCATTGTAGCCCTCCCCCCTCCTGTGCTCTGATGCTTTCACTGCACACCATGCGTGATGGCAGTACAGTGCTCTCCAATGCGGTCCAGCCTGTTCTGATGAAAACATGATGATACAAATCTCCCCAGGGCTTGGTTCAGGCTGCCCATTCTACTTTGCCATTTTAGGTGATTCCAACACTCATGATTTATTTCAATGATTTAACTCATTCTCTTCTCATATCCTTTTACATCGTTTACATTTTTGTGAAGAATTTTTGTGTATGAAGAAATGTGCTAATAAATTTACATTGCTTTGCCAGCTCTGTTTAAGGTCATTCACCAGATGTACATGTGTGAACACTTGAGTACAGCAATCAGCCTTACATCACTTCTATTCACATAATCTCTCTCACGCCCCCGCCCCCGCCCCCCATAAACACACACACACACACACTTCGGTTGCAGTTTTGCTACTAAACATTCGACAAACTGCCCAAGCCTCCATGATCATCATTACGAAGACTACAGAAAACAACATGAATGACACAAAGGGCATAGGGTGAGGTTTATAGCATATATACATATTTAAGCAATATGACCCGAGTGGGAGGGATGATGTGCACTGACATCCTCCCTGGTGTGGTTCGGCCATAGGCACAAAGCCGAAGGCTGAGTGCCGTCGGCAATCACACCAGGGAGGATGTCAGTGCACATCATCCCGACCACGAGGGTCATATTGCTTTTATACAATAGTTCATTTGCCAACAAAATACCAGAATAAATGTTCGAATTCGTGTTTATTAGTTACCTTAATCATACTTTGTTTACCTGCTCCGCTAAGCAAAGTAGTTCCGAATTGATTGTATGGTTGCTATGCAATGACGAGCTGACAAGCTGACAGCGCCAGCGCGCAAAGTTCCATGAAACGGTGTGAAGTGCATTTCTGTGTGGACTGCTACTGGGCTTCGCTTACTAAAATGATGCATAATAAATGAAAACACGGTGCAACTTCAACATTTTAGTTAGATGCCTATTTTATAAGCCTTTTTCAGCCGATATTGATTTTCACATTTTTGTGGACCGCAAACTTGCTGCTAGCTGCGTAAAGACACCCCCCCCTCGTCCTCTCCTCTCCAGTGCCACATGAGATCCGAGCGCTGTTCTCACACGCACAACCACACAAATCAATCCCTTGTAGGCCTATGATACCCCGATGTCTGCTAAAGTTTAGGCTACTGCAGGCTACAACTTTGTTGCTGAAACACTTTCTCATGCAAACGTCTGATGTGGGTGCGAACCCGAGAAAGGGGTTCGCGTTTTCCCTCCTAAACGAAAAGGCAACTCATTTCAGTTCCAAGCGGCCATGATTTTAAATCGCATGGCACACGGTATCTTGCTTCCAGATGCCCACTTTGTAGCCTACTAATTTGCACGTGGTGTACGGCAATTGCTGATAGCCTAGGCTATATTTTTAAGAGCATCTCTTCCTCGTCATTCCCTCTCCCGCAGCACAAATGAGATCCGATTATAGCGGTTCTCATACACTGCAGTAGACTGACATAGCCTTTCTGTCTCTGTGTCAAAAAAGTGTCCGTTGTCTCGAATATCCCCCGTTTGAAACTATCAGGCTACATGTTAGATTGCCTTCAAAAGACTACGAAATAGTAAAATAGCCTTCGGCTTCGTGCCAATGGCCGAACCACACCAGGGAGGATGTCAGTGCACATCATCCCTCCCACTCGGGTCATATTGCTCTCTGCCAGAATCCAGCTACCAACTGGGATAGCCTACGCTCTGTCATGCGGGCGTGCGTGCGCCCAACTTAGTCCAGCATAGAACAATGGAATAGAATGATGGTGAGTTCAAACTACGCGGCCCTGGTTACATTCACTTTCTCCGCAGTAGACTATGAGATAGAATGATGGCGAGTTCAAAATGCGCGGCCCTGGTTACATTCTATCCACGGCGGAGTGATTATTAGGTGTGATGAGTCTCCGAGGATGATGTCCACCTAGACATCATCCTCCTTACCGACGCGTAGAATGCCAGTAGAACGCGTCTCATCCAATCAGATATCGCAAAATAAATTGACCGGATCTAACTATTGTATAATATACATTATATTGGGGATTTTGTGTGTGTCCCAGAAAACTGTCAACCGTGTCACAAACTGAAACCCCCTTCATAAATCAGCAATGGATTAGTCCTAAGTCATATGAACGACATCATAAAATGTCATTACCTCTTTGGATGGTAATGTGAAGACATTTTGTATACTTTTGTATTGTCTAAGAGAGGATTAATTGTCCATCAATCAATCATCCTAAGAACCTGATTTAGAAATGATAGGCCTATGTATAAATGTACAGATGAAGCCCATATAGCCCAATTGGTGTTAGATGGTGTCAAGCATGTGTGGTGGTAAACAAGAGAGTTTTACAGCAAAAAAGTGTATAATCTGGCTAGTCAAGCATGGTGGGACTGACATAGTTTGGGGATGAATGAATGCTGTCAACATTCGAAATCTGAATTACACCTAAAGACTGATGTGACTACTGAAGCAGATCATGATACTCTCCATAGGATTTCATTCAAATCTCTCACCCATCTATTTTAACCAAGTGCAGACTCAAAATGTAAAAGTTCAATGTAATGAAAAGTTGAAATGCACACCGATGACATCCCTTTTTTAATCCCTTTCCATTTCGAGACGCTTTTGGCAAACACAGCGACTTCTCAGACCCTTTCTGCAGGATTTTATGCTGAGGGTACTTTTGTGATATGTTGTAAAACGTTAATGGCTGTATTTGGATTTTTTTTGGAGTGAACAACAAATTTAATCGGTTATCTATGTTAACAGGTCATTAATCTTTTTTTTCCCCCTAAACCCAACCACCACCTCCCCTTACAGGTCACTATTCATTGTGTCGAAGTAAAATTGACATTTCTGTAGGCCTGTCCTATGAAAAGACATTCAAATCTGCAAATGTGAGAGGTTTGACATACTGGTTATTTTTATATATTTTTATACAACACATCCACAAATGGAAAAATAAATATCCAAAACAAAAGGGACAAAAAGAGTCAAAAAAAGGGACTCTGTGTTCCCCGCTGCTACCAAGTAGACTGCTGTCACATGGCAAAGCGCAGGTTGTTGTTTAGGTTTAGGGATAGTTTTGGTCAGGGTACAAATTTACAACTCAGAAACACTGCATTACTGACAGTTAGGTTTAAGGATGGTTTTGGGAAGGGCACAATCTTGAAAACTTGGAAACATACAATGCGGGGAACATACAACCCTTTTTTAGAAAATATAAAATACATACAAAGACCGTGGAACATAGGACCCGGGAAACATAGGTACGCTCCTGAAAGTTTGATGGCTCTAGGGACAAATGATTTTCCCCAGTCTGTCGGTGCTGCATCTCAATGGGGCACCTAAGTCTCCACCCCTTCCGGGCGGCTCATGGAGCTGGGAAAGCCAAAACGTTTGATTGGGCTTTAATGGACTGATCAAAGCTATTTTCCGATCCACCTTACATTCCTCCGTCGATTACACATATGCTGTGCCTCAGAATTAAAGATAATCAATGGCAAGCGTTTTTTGAGTTGTGTGCGTGCAAAAATATGTAATTATTTGGACTACACAACAGAAGTCGCATGTCCGACCTGCAGCCACTTCAGCCGCGGTGCAGCGGCAGGGTTGGCTGTGCCTCGGTTCACGTCAAATATGCGAGGCGCACGTTGTAAACACAGTTTTGCGCAAAAGCTAAAATAACCTTTCTTGCGTGCCGAAAATGAGTGGCGCAAATCCAAATCTTTAAAATTTACTGCCATCATATGTGAAACAGAGCACATGCCAAATGGGATGAGGATTTAGCTTGACTCGCTCCATTTAGTCCCATTCAAAATTTTGAGAGCTTCAGCCCCACAACTCGGAAGTAGAAGGGCGTGACTTCGGTGCCCCATGCCCTCAGACTCCAGCTGAACAGACACTTTTGTTGGATAAGGGTGTTTTGATCTTTGTAACCAGCCAATCGCATTGGAGGAAGTCCCTTGACTGCACCTTTCACCACCGGTCTTGCTTGCGTCTCCTTGGTCCTGAGCACTCAAAAATGGCACCATCTTTATGTCTTCGGCAGCCAATGGGGCTAAATATTATGTGAAACAGTAAAATCATTCAAACAATCATGGCAATAAGTTAATAACCCACAAACCAAAACACACAGCTTTAGGGCTGGGTAAAATAATCGAGTTAATCGATAATCAATTGAATTGAATCGAAATTCACATAATCGATTCACAGGGCACAAAATCGATTTTTTGGTTCTTTTTCTTTTTGTTCTTTTTGTTTAATTTAGGTCTATGGAAAATACCCAGTAGGTATTAGTCAATTAGGCCTAGGCCTACTTATTACAAATTAGCAATCTGTTAACACTGTCAAGCCACAGCCCTTTGACATTTTTATATAAAAATAGTCAACAGCATCTTTTGGGGGAAATCCTGGCACCAAGAAGGGAACGGATTAAATTGTTTTGGAATTAATCGAATCGAATCGTGATTAATCGATTCAAAGCCCTAGGAATCTAAATCGAATCGTTACAGGAACATGACTGCGATACCCAGCCCTACACAGCACACAATTTCAACTAAATGTTCTCTGATCCTTAAAACATCACACAAACATTCATAAAGAAAATAAGAACAGACACTGAGCTACTGAACGGCGCCGAAAGGTGCCCGTAGCAACATCGGAGATATAGCTAGAGATGTCTCTGTAATGTCTTTCCTCCCTAGAGCAAACGCAAACCACAACAATAATACTTACCTCAAGTAGAATTTTAGGTGGATATTTTCTATATCAGGGGTATTCAATTAAATGTCAACGAGGGCCATTTTTTCAAAATCCTCCCAGTAAAGGGGCCGAACTATACGTATGTATTGTGGTTGCCGACTGTCATTAAAAAAATATGGGAGACCTCAATGAAGTGGGTCTGGGGGTCCTCCCTCAGAAAGTTTTGCATTTCTTAGATGTAATTTCCTGCATTTTAACGTCCAGTGTCCCGTTTCAGCACGATAATGGAACCCATACTTTTATCTTTAAATTCCGAAAAACGATTCCGTATTTCAAGGGGCTTGTGGGGGGTCAGAACCTTGCTGTCCAAGGGCCGCATCTGGCCCCAGGGCCGCTATTTTTGAGTTGAGAACGATATATCTTGCCCTCCGCCACTTTTTGACGGTACTCCAGAACAAGAATGTCTTAATTCGAACAGACAACATGTCGGCCATAGCATATGTGAACCGCCAGGGAGGCCTGAGGTCCCAGGTGTTACGCAAGATGGCCCGGGAGCTCCTCCTTTAGGCGGACACTTGACTCTGCTCGATCAGAGCAGTGCACCTGCCGGGCACTCTGAACACAGCAGCAGACCTGCTGTCAAGGGGTAAGCCACACCCAAGTGAAAGGGGATTGCACCCGGAAACAGTGCATTCATTTTGGGAAGGCAAACAGCGATCTTTTCGCCTCAAAGGAGTCGACCCACTGTCCACTCTGGTTTTTCTTAAACCAAGACGACACACCACTGGGGGTGGACGCCCTTCCCCCCTCTCTCCATGATTCCTGCTGTACTGGAGAAGACCAGGAAGGAGAACCTGAGAGTCCCCAGGTGCGCCCCCAGGTGCCATGGTTTGCAGAGATTCAGACCCTCCTCTCGAGCACCCCATGGCAACTCCCGTTGTGCAAGGGGAGAGTTGTGGCACCCGACACCAGCCGCCCTAAATCTGTGGGTCTGACCGTTAAAAGGGACACCCTCCTCGCTCGGGGGTTGTTATTCTCAGTTACAAGAACCTTGCAGTGTGCTAGAGCCCCATCGACAAGAGCCCTGTACTTTTATAGATGGGCAGCCTTCAATGCATGGTGCAAACAGTGGCATGAGTGCCCCTGGTCCTGCCCTCTAGCTTCAGTCCTGGAATTCTTGCAAAAGAAACGTGGCGAAGGCAAGTCCCCTTCAAAGCTAAAGGTTTTTCTCTCTGCAATATCCGGCTGCCATGAGCGAGTAGATGGCAAAACGCTCGGAGCTAACCCCCTGTCTATCCAATTCATGAGAGGAGCTCAAAGGCTTCCATCTGTGCCGCCATGGCAGCTCCACATTGTCCTCAATGCTCTGGCGAAGCCCCCATTCGAGCCCATTGGGAGTATTGACCTAAAATGGCTGTCTCAGATGGCAATTTGTCTTCTCGCCATCACCTCAGCAAAGCGTATTGGAGAGCTACATGCGCCGTCCATTCATCCTGACTGCTTCCATGTCCAACCAGAAGGCACCTGTGTGGTCCTACGCCCTAATACAGCCTTAATGCCGAACATTCTTTCAACACAGAATCTCAACCAGGCGATTGTGTTGGACTCCTACCGCCCTCCTAACTCTGAGCCAGAAAGGAACGCAGCACCTTCTACTCTGTGCCCTGTGCGCACCCTCCTGTGCTATGTGGAGCGGACGAAGGACATAAGAGTGACGGACCAGCTCTTTGTCGGCCATGGTGCGGGGCAAATAGGCAAGGCCCTTTCCAAACAGCGGCTATCTCACTGGGTGGTGGACACCATAAGGCAGGTACCAGCGTTCTGGGTTTTCCGCCTCCAGTTGCGACAAGGGCCCATTCTACAAGGGGCATTGCCACCTCATGGGCGTTCCTGAAGGGAGTCCATTTACAAGAAGTTTGTCAGGTGGCTTGCTGGGCTTCACTGTCAATCTTCACAAGGTTATTTTATCTCCCACGTCCTTTGGGAATTTGGTTCTAAGCTCTTGACAGATTGTCACATATTCGACTGTGTTTCACTTGAGTTCTGTTAACCAGTCACTCTAGCCCTGTTGGCATGTGGACATTCAATAAGGGTTTTGACTCTATGCAGTGGCCAAATTGAAAAACTAATTGAATAGCCCTGCGCTAGAGCGTACTTCACTAGATCCCTGAGTGGTCTTAAGTGGTCAGTTTTTGTCCGACCAGCGTGACGAACTCACTTTCTAATGCTCCATTCCTGTGTTACTTTTGTTCCTACAAGACTTACTGGAGAAGGCCAAGGTCTTTTCTAAAATTTAGGTTTACCTGGCGGCAATATCAGCATGCCATGTGGGCAGAGGCACAATGACACACAATGACCTGCTTGTGTGTCTGTTCATGTATGCGAGGCCCATGGAATATTTCCTTGGCATTAGGGTGGATTCACACCAAGATAGTCTGGGAGCATCGTGAGAGGTTCAGGGGCTGCCTTTCACACTGTACAGTCAGCGTCCACGTTCTATCCGCGGGCAGCAGCAATTAATTTTCAATGGAACCCGCTCATTCAGGGGCTGCCTTTCACACCCCACAGTCAGCGTCCAGCATCCACGTTCTATCCGCGGGCAGCAGCAATTAATTTTCAATGGAACACGCTCATTGCACTCAGACATCTGCGCAGGAAACTAGACACGAGTTCTATTTTCAAGGAGAATCGCGGACATGTCCGGTCTGCCGCTAGTGGGGAAAGAGATGCGCTGCGTTTACACCGCACTCCTGTGTGCAAGACATGATCTGTTTTCATGTATTCTAACCTTTTCGGACTGATACCGGACACATTAAATGGACGTCTCGCGCTTGCGGTGTGTAAGCAGGCACCTTTAGAGGCCATGTGCGGGGCCCTCTTTGAGTCCCGCAAAAGGTGGTCTTGAGGATCCTCTCCATCAAGACGGACATACTTTTTGCCTTGGTGGAGAAAAACCAAGAATTTTTCGGTTCACATTGTGAACCAACTTTTCGGCCCAAGATCTGCGATGTGAACACGCCGACCGTTTTGCAATTACAGCTCCAGGCCTTTTCATTAGAATAGCATGAAAAAGTTGATTTATTTCCATAATTCCATCAATAATGTTAAACTGTCATGGATTGTAGATTCATGGCCCAGTTTTTTAACTATTCCAATCATAATATTTTTTCTTTTTATATACGTTGGCCTTCCAGCTAAAAAACCCCCATGAATTGGGGAATTCGCATCATTAGAATATTGTAATAAAATCACATTTTTCTTCATCAAAATTCGGGTCACATTAAATCAGTTGAAATTTGGTACTTTCTACATAACATGCAATGTTCAATGCTTGGTTAGGACTCTCTTTGTCTTAATAACGGCCATGATGCGTTTAACATTGAAGTCAATGGCAAAAACAGTGCATGGGAGTTATGGAAGCCCAGATATCCTTGATGCTTTGCTGTCAGCTGCTCTTGTTTGTTGACCTGGTGCCCCACATTTCACTCTTCAATATATTCTGTAGATTTCCATGCCACGTTTTTGGCGCTAACTCACCAGCTTAATTCTAAATCACCAGAAATGAAACCCCATTGAAAATGAATGGGCTTTTATTTCTGTTGAGTTATAATTATAATAAAATAATAAAAACTGGGCCATGAATCTACAATCCATGTCAGTTTAACATTATTGATGGAATTATGGAAATAAATCAACTTTTTCATGCTATTCTAATAAAAAGGCCTGGAGCTGTAGGTGCTGTAATGAGCACCGGCACGGTTCTCAGTCAGCCGGAATGCGCCATCAGAGAACCGGGGTAACAGGTATAACCTATAGCTTCTGCTGTACTATTACTACTACTACAACACCTGTTGTCTAGGCTACCTGTTGCCTAGCGGTGTTCCACAACCGCACTGTTTTGTTTTGCGCAGCAACAATCTTTTGACATGAAAAATTATAATAAACTTAACATTAAATAAAGAAATGTCCCTGCCATTTGTGAACTAACCTCCGCTCCGCGTCGGGGTCTAAAGATTCTCTCTGTCGTGCTGCTATTCCACGGTAGTGACCTTCTCGCCGAACGTTAACCCTTACTTATTTGTGTGATGTTTTGTTTTCACTCTCTCCCTTTCTCTACCTACAGTAAAGACTAGATACTGATAGGCGCGTTATAGGCCAATGCAGCGCAATGACGCTTAAATGTTGGTGTAATTTTAAGTTTCAGTGCAGTTCTGGTTGAAAAAAGGTGTATTGCATCTTGCATCTTTGAAATAGAACGCTGGTGTTCCCTCGTGTCGCTTACAAGCCTCGGATAGAATCAGCGCTAGAGACTCTAGGAGCGCAATATTCTTCCAATCTCAGTCAGCGCATTTGCAACGTTCCTCAGAGAGGGGAATGAACAGCTCCGACACTGAGGCAAGTGTTCATTTTGAAACATGTACAGCAGTGTTTCCCAAACTATGGTACGCGTACCCCTAGGGGTACGCAAGGTGATGGCAGGGGGTACGCGAGAAGATTTTGAATTTTGGGAAGAAAAAAAATGCAGGAAAAAACAACAACAATACCTTTAATATTCAAGAATGGGCATTGATGTTTTGGGTATTTCATGAGCATTGGTTAAAATTGTTTCAGTAGCCTACACATCTTACTTTATTTTTACATGGGGGTTAATCGCAAAATCAGCTGTTGAGGAGAGTCGCGTGCGTGGCACATCTCTGTGTTCCATCTCCCGCAGGAGGAGATGAGTCGCTGCGGCAGTCTACTTCAGTCTGCATAGTGCAGCATCAAATGAACAGCAAAGCATCATCACACTACTTTCTGGAGTTGTTGAAGAGTTTCTGGGACTATCTGCTTCAATCCACAAGTACATGTGATTGCGCCAAGAGTAAGATAATAACTTGCTACTTGTTTGGAATTTTGACAAAATGAGCTTTGTGAGATCTGGTTCGTCAGGCAGATTGCAGGTTATGTGTTTATTAGCATGCTTTTAGCATGCTTTTAGCGAACTCTTATGTTCATGCAATGTCATTTTTTTTGTCAATAGCAGTCATCTTACCTACTAACACCACCCTAAATATCCGTAATTAGCCGTGAACAAAGTCATTTGTTGAGATTGGTGCTGTGCGTTCAATTTAGGTTAAATTTAGGAGCAGTCACAGGTCCATCCAATTTCATTCAAATTTTAACTTCGGCTACAAAGTTGACATGGCTACCAGCCATGGCACGTTTTAATCTACATTCACACATATAAGTACCCTCTCCTTAGTAAGTGCTGATGGATAGCTAAACAATTGGATGAAAACATGTGAATTTAGCAAGGAAGCCTTTCATAGTGACCAACTGGTGTAGCCTGCCCTACAGAACATGTTGCAACAACTTCAGCTTGATAACAGGTCTAAGTGAGGGAATTTAATGGTATAATCGTTTGTATTGCCTATGTTATGCCCATTCATCTGTGGACGTTTCTGTTTTGTTTCTGATGTGCGTCGTGGGTTTTTTTTTTTGGAGGGGGGGTACGTGGATGGAGCTGAAATGCTCCAAGGGGTACGTGATGTGAAAAAGTTTGGGAAGCACTGATGTACAGCAACCCAATATCCACGACGAAGACCCGTGCCAAACTTGCTCTGAGACTGTTATTTTAAACCTTGTGGAGTTTCCCCCATTATTTCAATGCACCTCCAACCCTGACATTCATTGTCTGTTCTTTTTGTGATTTTCGCTATATTTGTTGTTTATTTAGACCTTACTATATGAGTAGGCAGTCCGCAAGCAAATAATGAACATCGGATTTGTGGATTTAAAGATATCCTATGCAACTTTGACATAAACACACCGATATAAACAACTTTATGGCGGCCTCTAGTCACTCTGCCGAAAATGTGCATTGAACTAAATTAGACAGACATTGGCCTCGAGATTATGTGTGAATTAAATTTCTTCGTCTTCTCTAATTAGCCAGATTCCTTTCCTTGCATTTAGCTCTCTCCACTTGTAAGGGGCTTTTCCAATGTGCGATTCTCCCCCTTGCTTATGAGTTCGCTGCTTCGTCTATTCACTTCACACAACTGCAATCATTTGTACTTCCTTCAGATGGATGTTATTTGACTTGTTCCCCGAAGATATCCCCGTATTTATTTTACATTTCCAGTAACTATATAGTACCTGCACATTAGAAGAATGAGGAGACAAAAGGCTATTGCTTATTTTGTTGTAATAATAAAGATTTCGAAGTCGAGTTGACAAAACACATTTTTATCTTGTGTGGCGTTGAAACTGAAAGTGGACACCCATAAGCCGGCTAGAGATCACGTTTTGTCTCCTCTTGATCGGCAACAACATATATTTTTAGCCTCGCTCGACTGATAGTGTCCTTTGACATCAAGTAAAATGTCCGCCATCAGATTTCAACTCGTATAAATTTGTGTAGCTTTGTAAACTAAACAAGGTGGTGTGGGCTCTGTGAATGCTAATGCATAAATCCCAGTGCAGTGAATGGTAAAATCCATATCTTTGCTCTTTTGGCGTTCGTCTCTCTCCATTTTGAAGCCCTTTTCCAATGTTCGCAAAAGCGATTTATTTGCCTGTCCAAACCTTTTATCTCAATTAGCTCGTGATTTATTTGCAGTCCCATTCGTTGTTTTCATTGCATGCCAGCATGATATTTTGCAACCAGCTAGCCAGTAGCCAGCTTTCAGCGAGCGAGCTGCTGCTACTTAGTTAGCAAACGAAGGGGAATGGGTCTCTTTCCGCTCATACAGCATAGAAATCTAGACGCCCCTAGCGGCCGCAAATGCCACAACAACAAAAGGCGCGGCGCCACCAGGCAACACTGCAAGTGCTGTTTCGGAGCAGAACCACCAGATGGTGATGGAAATATTGCCATTTTCGCCTTAACATGTCAGTCAAGCAAAACCTCGAGTTCCAAACCATTTCATGACTATGAAAAAGTTGCATAGTGTTTCTTTAAATCAGGCACACCGGGAGAAACGGTTGAGCGTGCTACAGGGCAAAAATGCTTTAGTATCTAAAGAGAGGCATGGCAGACTCAATGTATGGACGTTCATAAAGGAGTTTAAAGTGCGCAGAATTGCAACTTGTTCCAGTCGAGGGTATGGGGGAGGGAGGGAGAGAGAGAGAGAGCCTGCACCTGGAACGTATGCGTCTGTTCATGCTCTTTTGCTTTTTGCTGATGTTTAAATGCCTATACAGCCTGATCTCCAAAAAATCTGTGCTCCTGGACACGGATGTTAAGGACACGAAATCCGTGTCCAGGAGCACGGATTTTGCCAAAATTCCGTGTTCCTGGACACGGAATTGTTTTCCGTGCTCCAGGATACAGAATTGTTTTCTGTGATGGGCACACGGAAGTGCTTTCTGAAGGCTATTAACCACAACACTGTGTTAACTCTCTATCATTAGAAAATACATACCAAATGCTAATCCTAGACAAAATAATGCTATAGTTATTTAAGTTGTGCCCTGACCAAAACATTCCCTAACCTTAACCTTGTCATTAAAGACATATTTTTGAGAAATACCTTTTCCAGTTGGTGGCTAGGCTATCAAATTCATATAATGAATGAAAGAAAAATAGCTGTGCCCAGACCAAAACAATCCCTAACCCTAACTTGTCAGTGAGAAATGTTTTTTTGAGAAAAAATATTTGAAATTATAAAAATCCTGAGAAAACACAAGACTGTGGAAACAGAGCTGTGGGGGTATAGAGCGAGCACTTTTGTGTGTCCATCACGGAAAATAATTCTGTGTCCAGGAGCATGGAATTTTGGCAAAATCCGTGCTCCTGGAGAGCCCTATCTCTGATATTTCGTGAAGTATTCACAAAAAAAATAACTTTAATTTTCGTGATGCATTCACGTCATTGCCCGTTTTTCGTGGTTGGGCAACGAAACGCTGCCTATTCATTTGAATTGCCCGACTGCTGCTATGGTTATCCAAGCATCTGAAGGGGCGGGGAGGGGGTGCTGACAGAACACTGCTGATACACTCGGGACTCACTAATTCGACGCCCTTTCGATACTTACGCCTTATGTCATATGACCCTAAACCTAAACCTAACCCTAACCTTAACCCTAAACCTCACCCTAACCCTACTTAACCCTAAACCTAACCCTAACCCTAAATTGCTTGTTTGAAATTTTTGATTACCATGTGACGGTACCGAAAGGGCGTCAAACTAGTGGGTCGCTAGGCAGCAGTTGGGCAATTCAAATGAATAGGCAGCGTTTCGTTGTCCAACCACGAAAAACGGGCAATAACGTGAATGCACTACGAAAATTAAAGTTATTTTTTTCGTGAATATTTCACGAAATGAAAGAGATACGGTTGTCCTGGACACGGATTTTGTGTCCTTAACATCCGTGTCCAGGAGCACAGAATTTTTGGAGATCATGTTGCCCTATAACATGGCTGATTTGGGTTTTGACTGACAATTAGCTAGTAACAATGTGCATTTTGTTGAAAAAAGCTGTCTAAGTAACAATTTGTGAAATAACAATATCCCACCAATAGTAGGTTATTTTACATCACACCATGGACCAATAGGCCTACAAGCCATTCAGTGTGCTTGAGAAAGATAAATAACTGAAAATATTAAAGAAAGTAAGACTAGGCTACATAACTTACCCTAATAATAAACACAAAAAGCCTATTTAGAGCCTATTATGCTCCATGAGGATGTAATTAAAAACATATACCCCCCGCCGTGATGCTTTTAAAATGTGAAGGGGTGTAGTCACATTTTTATTGCCTTTTTATCCTACCGTCATTATATTGTTTGACACATTTCTTCTTGGAGCAGGCGTCACTCTTAATTATTTAAACCTCTGAGGGTGCTGGCCCAAATGTTAAATTCAATGTTTCAAGAAGGAGGCAGCACCTTGCATAGCGGTGTTTTTTATTGCACATTATATTGTTTGAAAATGGCGAGAGAGACAATATTATCGATTATCACAATAATTTCTTGGCCAATTTATTGTCCGGCAAAATTTGTTATCGTGACAGACCTATCTACTACTACTACTACTAATAATAATAATAATAATTAATATTATTGTTGTTGTTGTTGTTTTTATTAAATATTAATATAATTAATACTCACCATTCACGTGTTCTGTGAAAATCAAACAATGAAGAATGATTTGGTCAATAAACATAGAAAATATGAAAACTATCATCTCATACAAACATTTTGTGTGCCTTGTGCATAGATTTGATCAACTGGCAGAGTTATTTATTTGTAAGATATACAGTACAGTATATGACTAAACATTTTTTTAAAAGTGTGGTTGCAGGTATGACATCACGTTGGGGGAACTGCCCCAGGATTCTAAGGTTCTACATAGACTCCTATGAGCCTGCGGAACCCCCAACGTGATGTCATAATAGTACATTTTCTTAAAATGGTTAACCTGCAACCCCACCTTTTTTTTGTGCTATTTTTGGAAATGCTGTAACAGAACTAGATCATAAAGAGAACTCACCTATTTTTTTCTTAATACACATAAGCATTACTACAGAAAGCATTAAAAAACATGCGCTTCCGCTGATGATGGCGATGATGAGGAGGAAGATGTGTTCTGTGTGGGGAAAAAAGATAAAGTATAATTGTGGCAGCTTGTCTGACATAAAGATATGTAAATAGTGTTAATGGATTATTTTAGTCCAGATGGGTAAGTATTTGCAGTTGGCATTGGCACTTACTGATGGGAGGTTATATGTGGTAGTAATAACGTAGCCCTTTACAATCAACAGATTTCTGTTTTCTTCATTCTGGAGTGTATTTTCCCACCCGCGTCAGTAAAAAATAATACGCAACAGCGCCTCCGCGCTTACTGAAGTCAGTGACGGGGCTTACGCGTGGTTTCACCAGTTGCACGCTTTGGGTGGGTCCAGGCCAAAATCGTTTCTCATGTAAATTAATTATAAGCGCATTCTCCCGTCCACTTACGCGCGATTGCCTTCACGCACATCAAAGTGCTGTAGTAAGGTCAAGCGCTACTATGAGGCAAAATGTAATATTGCATTTGATGCTCGCTTAGCTCGCATTTTGAACATTTAAGACGGTATGCTTTGTTGATGTTCCTCACCGTCACCGTGAGTCCAAATTGAAACTCAATTCTCTGTTATATTTCTGAACTAATTAAGTTCCACATAAATATTCTACATTAACTGTGGCCACGTATGACGAGCTACCCAGAGAATGTTGTCATATCGGTGAACTCACAAACAAAAGCAAGTAATGAATTAATCAGTATGAGGATCATATGATGTTGTGCCCATGGACTCCAACCAAAACCAAAAACATCTCGTTGCACCATGCGCAAGTGGACAAGGCATGTGAGAATTAAGAGTGCTATTCGAGTCGTCTGGACAGCCACCCAATGTAGGCTTAAGCCGGGCATACACTGTGCGATATTTTCAGTCGTGGGTGTTAAGCTCCTTCTCACACTGCACGAGGAAATTTCGCGATTTAAAAGTTCATATCTCACGACTCACGTCCTCACACTATACGAGCCGACAGTTGGATGCGAGTCAAATGCGACGCAACAGGCATGTTTCCCAGGTCTGCAGAGGAGGGAACATGCCCATCTGAGGTGAAGATGAGGTCGCGCTCAACAGCGAATCGCACGGCTCTATTAATTTGTGCATGTGAAAAGTCAAATCGGGTCGTCGCACTGCTTTAACTGTGCGATTCACGCACGAACCACGACCAGGATTTCAAACAGTTTTGATTTTCTTACGACCCTGCGATTGCACAATCGTGAGGAGAAATCGCTTGTCGTTACTCCATGTACACTGCACGATGCGAGACTCACGACTGACCTGCGATTGAGCAAGAAATCGGCCCGACACCCAAAGAGTCGTGCGAGTGCCAAATCGAGGCAAAAGTCGCACAGTGTAAGCCCAGCTTTATTCAAAAACAACCTTCACCATTTTCACTATGTTGTAGCTACGTTAAGAAAAGGAGTTATTGCAATTCCTCCACTTATGTGATTTATTGGAACTCGTGCATATGTGCATGTAGCCTATTAAACCTTCTGGGCTGATGCCCGACATACAAAGCCACCATCAAATATTGAGGTAGGCTATAGGTTGTCCTATCTGTTTTTGTATGACACAAAATATTTCCTGAATCTCATTTCAGCTAAACGTAAAAAGTTAGGCCTACATATCAGAGCACGTCTTTGGCATTTCGCTTCAGGTCTCTATTACACCCCATCATCTGCATGTTTAAGTCCTGGCTTGGCATTGCATGCCCATGTCTGCGACAGAATATAAAGTCTCCACTTTTTCATGACGATCGATTTCCTTGTTCATTCTTCAGCATGCATGCAAGTGTCATTTGCTGATGGACAGCAGATCCACATATTTCCAATGATATCAATGTCATGTTGCTGCTGTACAGAGTAGTGGAGAAGCGCTTTTAATAGTCAGCAAATAGAGTGTGTTTCTTACTGTGGGAATTAAGAGGCATTGATCAGCATTTTAAATCAGCTTTTAATTTCCGGAATTGTCTAGGCAACACACCAAACTCCATTTTTAACAAAACGTTTCATCATGTTTATTATTTCACCAAAACGCTGAGCTTAGTTCCCGCGAACTGGACACATCGCGTTTCCATCTCATTATCTCACCTCCACTACTCGCCTTGTTGCAGTTGGCATTGGCACTTACTGATGGGAGGTTATATGTGGTAGTAATAACGTAGCCCTTTACAATCAACAGATTTCTGTTTTATTCATTCTGGAGTATATTTTCCCACCCGCGTCAGTAAAAAATAACACGCAACAGCGCCTCCGCGCTTACTGAAGTCAGTGACGGGGCTTACGCGTGGTTTCACCAGTTGCACGCTTTGGGTGGGGCCAGGCCAAAATCGTTTCTCATGTAAATTAATTATAAGCGCATTCTCCCGTTCACTTACGCGCGATTGCCTTTACGCACATCAAAGTGCTGTAGTAAGGTCAAGCGCTACTATGAGGCAAAATGTAATATTGCATTTGATGCTCGCTTAGCTCGCATTTTGAACATTTAAGACGGTATGCTTTGTTGATGTTCCTCACAGTCACCGTGAGTCCAAATTGAAACTCAATTCTCTGTTATATTTCTGAACTAAACAGTACATATTGCTTAAAGGAACGGAGGTTAGATTTTGAAATGCTTTTTGCACTATAACTTTTGGCACGTGGTTTTGAATTCAAAGTTCAAGGTCAGTTTTGGTTTTCAATGGACTGCCGAGGTTTTCACATGGTTGATCTGAAAATCCATGCTCCATGGTTTCTTGGTTGCCACAACTGATGAAGTCGGTGAAGACTTATCCCCCCATTTAGCATATATCAGCCCCATGTTGGGCTACGCACTGTTTTTCGGAGTTAAGCGCGAGGGGTGTGGTAATATTTCAGAGGGGAGAATGTGCGCAGGATGAAAGCGTGTAAGGGGTCTTACACACCAGGGCGGTAAAGCGTCGCGGAACGGCCGCGTTTTTTTTACCGACGTCGGTGAAAATACATTGAAACATATCTGTCCTTACACACCAACCGGCGGTAGTCGAGCATCAGCGGTGCGGGAGCCGGCTCCGCGCTGCATTTGGAAAATAGAACTCGAGCGTATTTTTCACGCCGGCGACCGGCGGTGTCTCATTCAAATGAATGGCAAAGTAGCATGCTAGCTTTGGCTGTGGGGAGGGTTTTGAACAGGACTGGCCGCGCACGCTGATGCTGTCAGTGTGAAAGGCAGAGAAAAACACGCCGGCCAAAACTAAGCAGAAAGACCGCGTTCGTCCCGCGACCGTTCCGTTCCGCCTTGGTATGTTTTGGCCCTAAAAGGTGCACGGGTAAAACCGACTTCAGTGCTGACGGGAGAATTCCGCCCTCTGAGAATTCAAACAGAAATCACAATCTTAACTACATTGCATTCTCACAGAAAATGCTGGAGGTTTTGAATTCAAAGTTCAAGTTCAGTTTTGGTTTTCAATGGACTGCCGAGGTTTTCACATGGTTGATCTGAAAATCCATGCTCCATGGTTTCTTGGTTGCCACAACTGATGAAGTCGGTGATGAAGTCGGCTCATCCCCCTATTTAGCATATATCAGCCCCATGTTGGGCTACACGGAGTTAAGCGCGAGGGGTGTGGTAATATTTCAGAGGGGAGAATGTGCGCAGGATGAAAGCGTGTAAAAGGTGCACGTGTAAAACCGACTTCAGTGCTGACGGGAGAATTCCGCCCTCTGAGAATTCAAACAGAAATCACAATCTTAACTACATTGCATTCTAAAGGAAAATGCTGGAAGCGGGCTTGCCATTTGGGGCAGAGATGAGCAGTTTTATTTTTGATATCTCTATCCCAAATTAAAAACAAACTACTATTAAGAAAACAAATCTAAAAGAAATGTTGGAAAAATCCATCCACCCAGTCAGACGTTATGGGCCAAACAATTCAGCCATCTTGGATTCAGCCATCTTGAAAGTGTTGTAGCTCCGCGTTTTGGGGATATACTAAATGACATACATGTTATTTTAAGTTGGCTAAAGAACACTGCATATGATATAATTTTGAAAATCAACATGGGTCTGAGTGGGATTCGAACTCACAACCTCCATAACTGTAATCCAGCACCTTTGCCATTGATACTAAACGACATACATGGTATTTTAAGTTGGCTAAGGAACACTGCATATGATAAAATTTTGAAAATCAACATGGGTTCGAGTGGGATTTGAACTCCCAACCTCTATATCTCTAATCCAGCACCATCATCATTGAGCCAAGCAGCTGGCTGTCATGAACATTCCAGCAAGACAGTATCACATTACATTGAAGAGCTTAACAATAGACTTCTACAACTGTAGTTGCAGGTGCTCGTTAAGAATAGAATGTTGAGAGAAAGTGACAGTTGAGATGGAACCCTATATTGGCTGCACCTGTTCTGATTGACTGTATGGCAGTTAGTATGGTGCTCTAAGGCCAGGGATCAGAATCAAAAACAGTTTCTAGGTCTTTAGCTTGCTGTTGTTAAAAAACAAAAAGAATTAGCACATGTCCTGTTATGATTGAAGTCATAAATGTGATCTTTCTAACAGTCTTTGAATGGAGTTTATAGGTTAAACGGTTCAGTCACAAATGGATATAAATCCAGTGAATCCGAAGGCAGACAAACAGTTTACACTCTTTTTTGCTTCCGACAACAGACGTCAGTAAACATACGAACAGGAATGTCCTATCCCCGATAGGGCCCCGACATCCCCATATCACTAATGTTCTCGGCTTGGTTGGCAAGACCTTTGTTATGAAGTATGGAATGTTTTCGAGCATGCTTATTGCTGAAACTCAACCGATTACTTGGATCTTTTACATTGGCCCCAGCGTTTAATATTGGCTGCGTTTTTCGTTAG
The DNA here is from genome assembly GCF_034702125.1 of Engraulis encrasicolus. NCBI lineage: Eukaryota > Metazoa > Chordata > Actinopteri > Clupeiformes > Engraulidae > Engraulis > Engraulis encrasicolus. The sequence goes on along the minus strand of NC_085870.1, from coordinate 47,432,182 downwards.
AAAGCTTAAAATAAGCTAAATCTGTAATGTCGCAGCATTTCCCAGAATGGCTCATCACTAGACACATTATGTGGTGTTGCCAATCGATGGTAAAACTTTCATTTTACACCGGAGCTTTCCTTTAAGAGGTTAATAGGCTTTGCTGTGGGCATGCTGATCCACCATTTTTGAAGTGTCATGAAATGTGTTTGACGCAGGCCATTCACAGCTCTTAGCACCACAGAAAAGGGGATTGTTGTGGTTGGGTTTGTAGTAGCATGGTCAACATTCTGTGTAAATTAAATCACATTCACATTCACTTTCATTTATTAACATTTACTGAAATCACCTAAACACCAATCACCCTTCTCACCTTCCTTATGAAACAGAATGATTGGTTCTCCACTCTTGTGAGTCACCTCACAGCTGTACTGATGTTCCCTCCTCTCCTCAGGTGAGACCCTGAGCACTACTCTCTTCTGGAAGGTTCCATCCCCATTGGGCAGCGTCTCTCCTATATACACACCCTCGTGTACCACTTTGCCGTCTCTATACCAGGTGATGTTCACAGGCTTTGGATAGAAGCCTGTCGCAAGGCACCCTACACAAAAGTCTGGACATCTCCAAATAGGAGAGAACACCAGAGATACTTCTGGACGAACTGGAGAATGCAGAAGAGGAGAAGCATATTACAGTGAGTAGTGGGACATTTTGTGGGGAATCTTAATCTGGAAATAAAAATTCACGATGATGTGGTGCAATCCACAATGTCCTGTTGTACCTTTCATATCCAGATGGTTGCTTCCAAAGTTGACATACTTCTTCAACCAATCAAAACAGTCCTTTTGAAAATATTCCTTCCTTTGTGGCATTTTGCTCTCCATATGGTTCCACTTGTGTACAGTATTGGCTGCCTGTGGTAGTGGTGATGTCCATGTCATAGTCTTTAACTCTAGTGACATGAAGTCTTCTCCATTGTAGCCAAATGCTTCAAAACTGTCCGTGGCATTAGTCTGATCATCCCACTGGCAGCCATACACCTTCTGAAACACAGACACCCCTAAGAGACAAGCAGGGTAAGGGGAGAGTATGAGGGTCGTAGTGTAGACTGCTTTAGAATTGGAACACATGCCATATTTTCAATATAGAGATACACATAGCCTACAGTATGAATGTATTCAAGAAAAGATGAACTGTGTGGTATTACTCTAATACAAGAAAAAACACAGGACATTATATTGGCTTTACTGAATGAATATCAAATGTATTCCTCTGACCCTATTAAAATATTTAATATCTTCCCATGCATAGCAGATTTCAAATTGAGAAGACTTAAGCTTTGCTTTCACTTATGAAATTAAATTGCACTAATGTGAACATTTAGCCCCTTTTTGTATGCAATAAAGTAGAATAGCCAGATCCAGACTTTCAGAATTCTGTAACCCTGTAGGCATTTTTGGGGAAAAGCCGGCATACAGCATTTTTGGAACTGTCAAATCCATCTAAATACAAACCCATCATATGCCGAAAAAAAAAAATGCCCCCCAGTTTTTTGTAATTCTTCGTTAACAATGTATGCATTTTTCAGGGTAGGCAAACAATGTAGATAGGCTACATTTTTTTTGATAAAATGTTTTTTATTTTCAAATAGCATATGATACAAGGTATTACAGAACATCTAAGTTAAAGACAAAGAAAAACAGTTAACAATATACACACATATTTCCTTCCCACCCCATCCCCCCCCCCCCCCCCCCCAACCCACCCTGGATCTCAGAATATAATACCAACAAAACATAGGTAAATAAAAAGACATACTTGAAAATATATTTCAACAACAGAAATCATTCTATTTATACATTATGGCTGATTGTCCTGCACTTTTTCTTTTACAAGAGAGTATGCTGCGTCCCATGTGTAACCCACCTCTGGTTTGTTACCAGACACACAGCATACACACACAGCATGCATACACAACAGTGCACAACACACACGCAGACGTAGAGAGCTGCTCCAGCTGTGCAGCTCGCGGTCGGCCCGTTGCTAGGCGACCACTTTGTTTAACGACTTTCACTTCTCTTGATTCTTGACTGAGACCTCCACGCTTTTTGATTCTCTGAACTTTCATTAATTGATCTTTCATCTTTCACACTTTCACCTTCTTTCAATTTCCCACACTTCTTTTACTATCTACCGCTATCAACTTTTCTCTTCGGACCTTTTCTCTATTTTTGGATTTGAAGACTTTTGATTTCAACTGCGAAACTCCGGTGAGTTGCTATTAGCATTTCGCTAATAACATGTTTGCCATTTATAAAAAGCAATCGGAGCTTTTAGACTGTTATGTAATGAATGACACGTTGTTTCCATATTTATAAGATACTGATATGGTATTGTATTATTTAGGAAGATAACTGTAAGTAGCACTTCTATTATTTTGTGAATAGAAGAAGACGATAAAAGTACAGTAATGTTGATGAGATTTGTATTATAATTTTGCTGTATCCCTAGTGATTGACTGTGATATTCAAATAGTCTAGAGGGAATTCGTGAAAATTGTTCACTTTGTGACAAGTTTCTGATTTTTGGCAGGGTGTTAGCTATGGGTCTAAGGTTTTCAAAAATCATTGGAGGCAAATTGGCGGCGCCCCCTATTGGCCGTTATCCATAAAACGCTTATTTTGCCTGATTTTTGTCTGAAATTGTTCTATAATTCAACGTTTTACAATCCATTTAATGAAATGGTTGTTATGCCAATACCACATTACCATTTGAAGCTCATTTTCATGTCAAATGTGTAGTCATGGTCAGTTTTTTGCTTGAAAAATGGTGCACTGTTGAAAATTACATCATGCCACATTTCTAGCTCAATGATTTACAGTGATTTACAGCAATGTGCACAGTACACAACCACACTGTGCAGGTGTACAGTAAATTGCTGTATTATTGTTGTTTTTGTTCATTCAGATGTGACTCGAACTTCCCAGTATTCCATTGTTCCTGTATTATGATTTGTGTTTTAGGGAAGATATTTTAGGCAGCTTGTTTGACACACGTTCATTCTTCAATTACCTGTGATTGCCATCTTCCTGAAATACCACCCCTATAATTTCTGTCACTGACCATACTCATTGGTGTAGGATGGTGTGCATGGCTCCTTACATTTGTGTTAAATGCAACACAACAAATATAGCACATTGCACTATACCTTTTGATAGACTATGCTATTTTTGTGAAATTGACGAAAGGGTGAATGATTGAAACATTTTAAGAAACTGTAACACTCCTGCAGGCACCAAGCAGCCCAATCCCAAAAAATATTTAATCAGTGCTTTGATTTCCCTGAAAACTAAAAGATATTATGCCATGATTCAATTACTGCCTCACCTGCAAACTGTCTGATCACTCGGGTCACATGGTCCTCTCGCACTTGTAAACCAACCACCTCTTTGTGAAAGCTTGCTTTGATGGCTTATTCTTTGCTCTGCTCTGCTCTGATGGACAAACTGAGTACAATAGGCATCAACACTTCACTGTGCAACTGCCAGCTGGACCTTCTCACAAACAGACTGCAGACAATGAGAGTTGGCATTGAAACAACTCCTCAGCGACCACCATCATTAACACCAAGGATGTGTGCTATCTCCCCTGCTGTTCAGGGTGATGACCCACGAATGCTGTGGCAGATTTGAAATTAATCTCATCCTCAAATTTGCTGATGATACAACAGTGGTGGGCCTTATCAGAGACAACAATGACTCAGAGTATAGAGAGGAGGTACAGCAACTCATCAACTGGTGTGAGAGGAACAACCTGCTTCTCAATGTCAACAAAACAAAAGAAATAACTGTACTTCAGGAAAAAAACAACCAACACACGTCCCAATCATCATCAATGGAAGTGCTGTGGAGTCAGCAAAAAGCACAATGTTCCTGGGAGTGCACATCACGAATGACCTCACATAGACTACCAACACCACAGCCCTGGTCAAAAAGGCGCAGACATAACTCCACTTCCTGCGGACAGGGGTGCCATTGAGATCATCCTGACCAGCAGTCTCTCCATCTGGCATGGCAGTTGTCTAGCTAGAGACAAGTAGGCATACAGAGGCTGGTGATGAGAGCAGAACAGATCATCAGATCACCCATACCAGCCATCCAGGAACTGTACACTTCACACTGTTCCAAGAGGGCACTTCTGTGTTAACCCTGTTATATAGATTTTGACAATGAAGTTCACTTGACGACTTGAGTGTTGCAAATCATGCTTTGCCGTGAGAGCTAGTGTTGCTAGCGCTTGCTGTGTTACTTGATGCAGCTGAAGCAAGACTGACCAATGCCATTTTCGCAATCAACATGGGTCACCTATGTAAGTCACACCCTTCATCTGGGGCTGTAACTAGCAACATTTTGAATGGAAATGTAAGCTAAGGCGTTAAGTTCTGCCAGGAAGATGAGACTGTATCCAGCTCAATTATTCCCTTGCATTAACCAACCAATCACTGTTCTTGTTCTTAGGCACACCCTCTCCCTTGCATTCTCATTCATTTGCCTAGAGCCAATAGGACGCCTGCCCGCTCATTTATAAACCCTCTGTCCATCTCTGCTCTTCTGCTGACTAGAGTACCTGGTGTCGACGCTCCCACCACCTCCCCTTCACCCTCCATTGCTGGCCCGTCCTCGTTCCATGAGGATCTGCAAGGCGTCCCTGCTTTCGACGCAGTTGGGCATCTTCCCTTCAGCCTTGCCACCACGAGGATGCTGAGAGCGCCTGCCCTAATCTTCACGGTCCCAGGTCGATGGTCCTCTCGTTAATCTGCTGTGAATGCCACCACCTCCAGCCACCGTCACCAGTTGGTCCCCGTCCTGTGAAGGGGGGGTAGGCTCTCGCCCCCTGCCTTATCCATCGGCAGGATATGCGCATTCTTCATCTGAATTATTCTAGGCGGGGGCCTACGCCAAAGACAATCACTACTGCATACTTCAGTGTTTCAATAAATATCTTAAACTTCTTTTGGTCTATCGAGTCTTCCATGGTAGAAGTGAATGGAGCGAGTCAAGCTAAATCCTAGTTCCATTTGGCTTGTGCTCTGGATTTCACATAGCCTAATATGATTGCAGTGAATTTTAAAGGTTTCGATTAGACCACATTCTCGGCAAAATAGGACGCCTGCCCGCTCATTTATAAACCCTCTGTCCATCTCTGCTCTTCTGCTGACTAGAGTACCTGGTGTCGACGCTCCCACCACCTCCCCTTCACCCTCCATTGCTGGCCCGTCCTCGTTCCATGAGGATCTGCAAGGCGTCCCTGCTTTCGACGCAGTTGGGCATCTTCCCTTCAGCCTTGCCACCACGAGGATGCTGAGAGCGCCTGCCCTAATCTTCACGGTCCCAGGTCGATGGTCCTCTCGTTAATCTGCTGTGAATGCCACCACCTCCAGCCACCGTCACCAGTTGGTCCCCGTCCTGTGAAGGGGGGGTAGGCTCTCGCCCCCTGCCTTATCCATCGGCAGGATATGCGCATTCTTCATCCTAATTATTCTAGGCGGGGGCCTACGCCAAAGACAATCACTACTGCATACTTCAGTGTTTCAATAAATATCTTAAACTTCTTTTGGTCTATCGAGTCTTCCATGGTAGAAGTGAATGGAGCGAGTCAAGCTAAATCCTAGTTCCATTTGGCTTGTGCTCTGGATTTCACATAGCCTAATATGATTGCAGTGAATTTTAAAGGTTTCGATTAGACCACATTCTCGGCAAGAAAGGTTATTTTAGTTTTTGTGTGAAACTGAGTATAACACTACAACCTGTGCCTAAAGTAGCCTATTTGACATGAACAGAGGCTGAAGGTGCATATCCAGCCCAACCGCTGCACCGCGGCTGAAGTGCCTGCATGTCAGATGCGACTTCTGTTGTGTAGTCCAAATAATTACATATTTTTGCATGCACTTAACTCACAAATTACTTCACAAATGAAGTCGACAAGCACAACATTGGTTATCAATAATTCTGAGGTACAGCATATGCACAGCATGTGTGATCTAGGGGGGAATGTAAGGCGGATCGGTTAATAGGTTTGATCAGTCCATTACAGCCCAGTCAAACTTGTTGACTTTCACAGCCCCATGAGCTGCCCAAAAGGGGCCTTAGATACCCCATAGTGGATCATGTTTTCTTTTGTATACCACCTCAGAGTTGATAAATTAGAGCCAACCTGAGAAACTCCCATGAATGTCCATTGGTTAAACTCCCATCCATATTTCTAACACAGCACTGCATCCCCTAAAATTTCATTAACGCTAACGAGAGGCCCAAACAGCACTTCAAGAGAACAGTGTGGTGGAATAGTTGCATGCTAATGGTACCTCAGTCGTGGGGGGGCGAAGCCAATAACTCGTATGAAAATTTCCATATTCATGAAATCGTTCACTTCTTGAGAAGTTTCTAGTTTTTGGCAGGGTGTTTATGTGTAAAGTTTTCAAAAATCAGTGGATACAAATCAATGGAGACAAATGGCCTTATTTCACCTTTTTTGTCTGAAATTGTTATATAGTCCAAATTTCTCATTTCATTCAATGAAATAGTTGTTATGGCAATTCTTTATTACTAGTTTAAGGTCATTTTCATGTCATTGTCACATTTTGCTTTAAAGGGACACTGTGTGAGATTTTTAGTTGTTTATTTCCAGAATTCATGCCACCCATTCACTAATGTTACCTTTTTCATGAATACTCACCACCACCATCAAATTCTAAGTATTCATGACTGGAAAATTTGCACTTTACATACATGAAAAGGGGGATCTTCTCCATGGTCCGCCATTTTGAATTTCCAAAAATAGGCATTTTTAGCAGCAAAAATGACTGTACTTGGACCACACTAGAAAATATTTGTTTATTACTTAGTAAAATTTCATGTAAAGATCAAATTTGCCCAGTTTCAAAGAGCAGCATAGTTGCAGTACCTTTTTTGACCATTTCCTGCACAGTGTCCCTTTAAAAAACGGTTTATATTACGCTGTTAAGAATTACCGTGGTGTCAACAGTAATTAACTGTAAAATTTCACAGCACATCACTGTCAATTATTTCAAGTATTTTACTGTAATGTGCACAGTACACAGCCACAATGTAAATGAGTATATTTTTTGTTTGTTTAGATATTACTGGGACTTCACAGTATTTTATTCATCCTGTATTATGACTTTTATTTTAGTCGATATTTTAGGCGGCACAATCAAAACTTCTTCATTCTTCAATTGCCTGTGATAGCCAGCTGCAATACCACACCTACAAATTCAGTCATTGACCATTGGTTTCTAACACATATTACCTTGATTTTGGTAATATGGATCATTTTTAGAGCAAAAATTGACCATGACCAGGTATTTTTCAAGAAATTACCTTCAAATTGTATTATGGTGTTTACATAACAATCATTTTATTTATTGAAATGGGAAAAGCTTCACCCTACAACATTTTCAGACCATAATAAGGTAGGATACAACCCGTTTTCTTTTCAGCAGGGGCCATTTTGAAAGTAATGGATACCGGCCAATAGGGGGCGCCGCCAACTTGCCTCCAATGATTTTTGGAAACCTTAGACCCATACCTAACACCTTGCAAAAATTCAGAAACTTGTCACAAAGTGAACAATTGTTATGAAAATCCACAAATTCCCTCCAGACTAAAAGGCAATTCGAGAGATATGAACCCCTAAGTTTCTTGTGGCAATATATTTTGTTGTATTTTGTTGTATTTTTGTATCTTTTCATAATTCATATATGAATCAGTTAAACGGACGTTGAAATGAAATCCTCGCGACCAGCGAGGAATTGGATGGTTTCTAGAATGGGCTCGTGTTAGCTGCGGCCCATATGATGTTGCCTTAAGCATCAGTTATTTTATGACGAAGACTGATTATTGATTTTATCACTGCTTTATGCAGATTGGTTTTTTAAGTACGCTTTGAACCCTCAACCCTGATTGAACCCTGAACCTGATGGCGAGCCTACCCAGTGAACGACGTCCCTGACCCGCGACCAAACCCTTGAAGACTGGACCCCCTGCCTTTCCCCAGATAAGCGTCACATACATTGATACAAATACACTCGACACTCCCTCGGACTATTTCCCTCCTTTTTATTTTATTTATTTCCCTTCCACGGACAATCCAAGTTTCCCTTTTTTAATCTTTATGGACATTGGCCATTTTATTGTTTTACAGAGCTCTGGTTTTATTTATTTATTTTCACTATTTATTATTTTATTGTTCCGGGTATTTTAATACAGCTACAAGCTGAATACTTGAACTTAACCACCTCATTATTGATTAAAAAATATTGTAATTGTTTTCTTGTATATCGACTGTTGTTTGTCAGATCATTTGCTTCTCCAGTAGCGAACCTATAGTCTCTAGGCCCAAGGATATTTCCTCTCCCGTTCCTCTCCTTCTAACTCCCTCCTGTAGAATAATACTTATAACTCTTGTAACCCATTATAGTAGTGGTGTAGTGGGGTTACACATGCTTGAATTGTTTTTTTGCTGGCTCCATGCATTCGAGCCACTGATCTCTGCATCATGACAATGTTCAAAAAAGAGTTTGCCCATTGCCGCCATGGCAAGGTATGAGGTGGCTGCCATCTCAATGCCAGCATTTTCTTCGCTGCTGTAAGTCCTGCCCATAGTGTTCGCTTTTGTTGCAAAGAAAAGTCAAAGGTGGAGTCATCACTGAGCAGGAGTAAAGTGGGTGAACATGGAATATTGATCTCGAGCATATCGCTCAAGGTGGAAGAAATTAGTCTCCAAAATGTTGACAGACTAGGGCATTCCCAGTACATATGCATAAATGATCCAACAGCTTTCAGAGAACAAAGGTCACAATTAGGAGATTAAATAATTTTCATTGCATGTCGTCTCCTGGGGGTTAAATAAAACCTATGAATGAATTTATAGTGTATGAGTTGGTGGTCGGGGTTCTTGGAAGTATCATGTAGATTTTCCCATAATGTGTCCCAGTAGATATCCTCCTCTAATACAGGGTGAGGTCCCTATCCCATACACTTTCCACTGGCAATGATAAACAGGGATCAGAAATAAATTTGTAAAGTTTAGAAACCAACCCATGTGTATGACTTTGGCGGGCAAGTAACTTATTTAGTGGATGAGTTAGCAAGGGAACACCCCAAGGAACGCCATATGCCTTCATGGCAGATCTCAGTTGTAAATAAAAGAGAAATTATGTCCCCGGGAGGTCATATTGAGCTTGTATATCACTATGGTGAATGGATATCACAAGGCACGCAAACCGTCAACATTAAACAAATTGTTAAAAGTGTGAACTCCCTTATCCCTCCACAATGAAAAAGAAATGGGCTTTTTCCCAACAAGGAGGGAACAATTATTAAATATAGGGGAATGATTATGCCACTTTAAGTCCACCTTAGTATGATTCATTACAGTATTGCAAGTCCTGAGTTGATAGGACATTATAGGACCTGTGTTCTAGCTGCCTTAGGTGGTATATTAGAGAATATCAGGTCTTGGAGCCTGTATGGTTGGGAGATATTTTCCTCGATTGATTTCCAAGAAACAGACACACTAGAATTTAACCATACATACAAAGGTCTAAGAACAAAAGACCAGAAATACATTTTGAAATTCGGTAGACCCAATCCTCCCTGCATCTTATCTCTCTGCAGAGTTTTAAACTTCAGTCGGGGCCTCTTCCCATTCCATATGAATTCAGATATCAGAGACTGTAAACTTATCCCAGTAACCTTTTGGGGGTGGAAGGGGGATCGTTGAGGAGTAAAAATTGACACGGGGCAGAATATCCATTTTAACTATTGATGTTCTGGCTTGGAGGGAGTTTGGAAGCTTTGACCAATGTTCTATACCCTTTACAATTTGGTTAAGTGTGTTTTGAAAATTATGAGATGCTATGTGAAAAATGGAAGGTGAAATATCTATTCCAAGGTATTTAAATTGACCAACCACAGGGATATTAGAAGGCAAAGGCGTCACTGATCTAATTGAATTTAGATGCATCAGTGATGATTTACTCCAGTTTATTTTATATCCAGATAATGAACTAAATGTATCAAACATAGATAATATGTGTGGAAGAGAAGTGCCTGTGTCACCAACATAGAGAAGAATATCATCAGCAAATAGAGATATAAGGTGTTCAGAATTATTGATAGAGATGTATGGGAACAACAGATGGGTGTTGCCTGATTTTTTGAGCCAGTGGTTCAAGAGAGAGAGCGAAAAGTAAAGGAGAAAGGGGGCAACCCTGGCGGGTGCCCCTTGATATGGGAAATTGTGAAGAGAAAGTATTGTTAGTATAAGCCATGGCAGAGGGGTTTGCGTACAAGACCTTGATCAATTTGATTAAGTTTGTACCTAATCCAAATTTGTCGCGAGTAACCCATAAATAATCTTTTTCTAATCTGTCAAACGCTTTCTCGGCATCGAGCGACAGGACTGAACATGGTAAATGGTTCTCATTAATGGCATGGATGATGTGGAGAAGCCGGCGTACATTATCAGATGCTAATCTGCCCTTGATGAATCCAGTCTGATCATTATGTATTAACTTTGTCAAAAAACCATCAAGCCGTAAGGCGAGAACCTTGGCATATAATTTCACATCTCCATTTAAAAGAGATAAGGGTCTGTAGTTACCGCATTCAGAAGGGTCCTTGTTTGGTTTAAGAAGTAATGTGATTATTGAAGTGTTGATACTTGAATTAAAAGCCCCTTTGTCAATAGCAGTATTGATCATGTTTAACAACGGTGGTCCAACTATGTCCCAAAAAACCAAGTACACCTCTGGAGGGATACCGTCCCAGCCTGGGGATTTGCCCTTTTTCATACTGGAAAGGGCCTCTTTCAACTCTTCTAATGTGATTGGAGCAGCTAATTTTTCTGAGTCTTGTCCAGTGATGGTGGGAAGTTCAAGGTCCTTGGTTTTCACAAGAATCTGTGTTTAGGATTACCTCAGAAGAATAGAGGTTGGAGTAGAATGTTTTAAAAGCTGCATTGATTTCACAAGGCTCAGTTAAAGAAGCAGAGGGTGTCTTAATAGTCATTATCGAAGTGAACTTCTCGTTCTGCTTAAGTCGTACGGCTAGTAGATGGCTAGGTCTTGAGCCATTAAAGTAATAATTTCTTCTGGTTCTATGTATTAAAAACTCAGCTCTCTGTCTTAATAAAGACTTCAGCTCCGTTGTTGTGGATATTTTTCCCAACAGGGTGTCAGATTGTGTGAGCTGCCTTTCTGACTCAAGTTGAATAAGAGCATCTTCTAATTCACTTACAGTATTTTATGAAGCCTACTTTTCTTTAGATAAGAGGAAAAATAAATAGTTGAGTATCTAATTGATCCTTTAATAGCATCCCATAAGAATCTAGGATCTTCTACTGAGACAGTGTTGATTTCTATAAAAGTGTTTAAGGAATTAGGGAAAACAGGCTTTTCTTTTTATGCCCCATATCTATGGAATGAGTTGCAGAAGATAATATGTATGGACTCTCTGCCCTCATTAGAGACTTTTAAAGGGAAATTAATACAGTATACACAGAGGAGTGTCATTGTTTCTTACTATGCAGCACATAGGCTACTTTTTATCTCAAAATACGTTTTATGTAAACTTATTATTCTTAATGTGTTTTTTGTACATTTATTTTCTTTTTTGTCTATGTGTTTGTCTGTGTCTGTAACTATATGTATGCTGCCATTTTGACCAGGACTCCCTGGCAGAAGAGACTTTAGTCTCAATGGGACAATCCTGGCTAAATAAAGGATAAATGAAATGAAAATGAATTACTAAGAAAAGTACAGAATTCCTCATTTTCGAGGAGGGATGTATTGAAGCGCCATTGTGAGGCTCTTGGTGGAGTATGCCTTAGTGTAACATGAGCTGAAACCATACTGTGATCTGATAAAGGAGAAGGTATAATTGCTACATTATGAATTTCAGAGAAGGAAGTTTGGGAAGCTAATATATAATCTATTCTAGAAAGAGTCTGGTGTCTAGCTGAATAGAAAGTGAACTGTTTTGAAGGAGGATTAATAATGCGATAAATGTCTACCAAACTGAGAGATGTCAAGACATTTTTAATATCTTTTGATGCACTTAGTTGAGAGAAGGTTGATTTTTGAACTGACTTGTCCAAAGCCAGATTAATACAAGCATTCATGTCTGCACCTACAATAAGTGAAAAGTCCTGCAGTTGTGCAAGAACTGAAACTAAATTAGGGAAAAATCTGATTCATACTGAGATGGGACATAAACAGAAATAAAAGCAAATTTATGACCTGAGATGACCGTTTTAATGTATGAAATTCTACCATCTTCACTCCCATATTTTCCCATTAAATTCAATGATAGACTGCGTTTTAATACTATTAATGAACCTCTGGTTTTTGGATTTAAAGATGCAGAGGATGCAACATAATAGTGTTTATTTGCAAAGCGTTTAGTGTCCTGTGTTCTTAAATGTGATTCTTGTATGAATGCAACATCAACTGATTGCCTATGTAGGTAATCCAAGCAAGCAGCACGCTTAATAGGGCCATTAAGGCCATTTACATTCCTTATTATATGGAGCTTTGCCATAATGTTAAAAATGTGTAGTGATGTATAAAATAAAATATAGTGAAACAAAGTATTTCAGTACAGTCAGTTTCAATAACTAGATAAGATAATATAAGAGATCCATACCCACCCAAATAACCCTGTCGCCATGACCCCAAAGCCCTCCAAAGAACGTTAGAGGGCAGTATAACACAACATTTCCCGTCCGCTCCTAACGAGCTTGGTGTACCCCAAAGCATTGGACCCGTGATCCTTGAGTACAGTAGCAACCCTCCATCAAACCCCCACAATTCCCCCTCGTTATTCAGAGAATGACATACCACATTGTAGTTAGTAGGTCAAAAGTATTAGTTGAGCAAAACTAAGAAAGTCTACATTTGTAGACTCCCAAATTACAACATATTTAAACTAGCAATTTTCAGATGTAGAAAAAAGAATAAGGACAGTGAGAAAAACCTTGGGTCGATGACAGTAGCAAGACAACATCAGTCTTTCAATGTCGGCAATACTCAGCCATTAAGAGTCACGAAGTCTTCCGCCTCCCGTGGAGTTTCAAAGAAGTGGGTCGCTGTTCCTCTCATCACTTTGTATGGAAGCCCTTCTTCTGTAGCGCATTGAACACGCCGGAGAAAGCCAGTCTGCGAGCGAAGGTCTGCTGGCTGTAGTCCGGGGAAAACCGGATTGCCGTCTCCTCCAACTGTACCGATGTTTTAGGCGCTGCAGCCAGTATCTTATCCCGGTCCGTGAATCGTAGCAGCTTCAGCAGAATGTTGCGTGGGATCGGCTTGTGGTTGGCATCCTCCTTTTCTGCACCAACTCGATGTGCGCGCATTATTTCTACTGAACCCAGCCCTGGGAACCACTTCGGAAAAGCGTTAGACAAATACGATAAAGGGTTAGCTGTTTCATGGTTTTCGGGAATCCCATGTATTCTTATGTTGTCTCTGCGTGAACGATCCTCCAAGTCAGCAATCTTTTTCTCCATCTTAGTGCAAAGCGCCATCAATTCTTCCACTCAAGTAGAGAGCCGACTGTCCACCTCGGCCAAGTGATTGTTATTCGTCTCAATTTGCTCCATGCACGTCGAGGTGTCCGCCCGAATGGATGACATCTCATTTCGGATATCTGACATTTGTTCAGCCACAATGGCTTGCGTTTTCTCCGAAAGTTGAGCGACCACTTCATCCACGAATTTAGGAATAGCTTCCTTAATAGCATCTGCTACTGCTAGCTTAACTAGCTTAGAAAGTTCCTCACTGTCAACCGCACGGATCTGGTCCTGCGTTGGTTTAGAAGATGGCTTTCTCGATGAAGTCGCCATCGTTAGTAGGTTATGCTCACTTAATGAGATAATTCATCCAGAAATAAAGCTTAGATACGTAGTAAAACGTTAAATTTAGAAGGTGACTGCAGAGCCCTCACAAAAAGCTACCACATCTTTCGCCGCAGTCACGTGACCCCGATAGGCTAAAATTTTAAACTTTTAGGCATCATAAAAATGTAACATTTTCTGACTTGCATTAAAGGTACACTGTGTAAGATTTTTAGTTGTTTACTTTCAGAATCCATGCTACCCATTCACTAATGTTACCTTTTTCATGAATACTTACTGTAAAAAGTGACACTTTTTAAGCCCGTTCATAGCGGCTAGGTTCTTGTTTGCGTCTGTGTAATTGCCATGGCATGTCTGTCGTTTGTTATTTTTCATGTAGCGTCCCCCTGCACTCATACACTACATTACCCAGCATACACCACACTGATAGCCACACCGGCAAGCTAATTGCATGTTTCCCCATTGAACCGGCAGCAGCATCTGCTCGGTGAGTTTGAATATAGCAACACACACTACAAACCACAAACACAGTTTTACCGTTAAATGCAGTTTAATCTTAACACCCTAGCGAACAGTAAGAGGCTTACTGATTCTGCTTCACTCTTCATCCCTTTGCAATATTAGTTTCTGCCGAACTCACATTTGTTGCTACTCACATCAACACTGATTTCTCCCTGGTCCGTCTGGCATGGATTCCCCGTAGGAAGCGCGCACCTCGGGTGAGCTGTGTTTTTAAGTTCCACCTTGGACTAGGGAAAGTTTACTCGCTGTAGGGGTGAGTGTTTGTCTTACGTGATGTTTATGTGATTTATGTTTACTGTGGGGAGGGGAAATGTAAGTAGAAATATTTACGGATGTTTGTTATGTATTTTAATGGTGACAGGAATGTTTACATTTTTAATATTCACTTTGAATATTGTTTTTGTTTTGTTTATGCCTCTGTTGTAATGGACTCACCCAATCTTTTCCAATTGTAATCTCATTGGTAGACTAAGCTCAGCAGGTATTTGGCCAATTATGTAATAATCGTTTCTCCTATCTCTGTCAATTATTGAATTCCTAGCTTTTGTGTTTCAGCCAATCATTGCACTTTGTTTATTTTGAGCTTAGCCAATCAGAGAGTAATTGGAGGGGTATTTAGAGGGTTTGGTTTTGTTTCTTTTCAGTCTGGAACTGGCTCTGAGAGAGGTGAGAACTCTGTTACTCTGAACTGTGAATTTATAGCATTGTTGCTGCAACTTGTCGTGAGGTTGCCTCCAATTCTGTTTAATGTATTTATCTTTAGTTATGCCTATGATGGCCCGTTTTGTTTTCCTTTTTGAAAGTCTTTTGTTTTGCATTTTGAGCACTTCTCGGCACTGTAAATAAATCCTCATGATCATTCACTTTTAAAACCTCGTTCTCGTCTGACTCATTTGGTGGTGACGCTTAGTGGAAGTGGAGCGGCAACGTAACACTTTTCACATTTGGTGTCAGAAGTGGGATCCTAACGCTCTCCTGGTGGAGCATAGGAGAAAGCACACCACCATTGGGTCATGTATCGGCGCCTTGTGAGGCAAACCACCATGATGAACCAGCCAGCTGATGTGAGTGAAGAAGGAGCCACCGGAGGGAAGCAAGAGGTCGTTCCGGAGGAGGACCTACAGATGCCAAACCTGCAGGCGGAGGAGCCACAGATGCGAGACCTGCAGGCCCTCTACCAGCTCATCCAGAAGTCATTCGAGACCCAGCAGAAAGAAGCCATGAAGCAGGAGCAGCGGTGGCGCAATGTGCAGGTCCAGATGAACCAGTTTCGAGACGACCTGGAGGAGGGGCGAAGGGCTGCCAGTGATGGAGGTCGGCGCCGGGCTGAGCAGGGTGAGAACCAGAAGGGCGAGGCTGAAGGACCCCAGCACCCAGCAGAAGACCCACCAGTGCCAGAGGACCGACAAGCAGACCAGCGCACCCCAGCAGCACCGCGCGGGCCAGTAACAGATCCACCAGTAACAACGCCAGTAGCCTGGACAAGAGCAGCTGTTCCAAAGTTAGAAGAAAGTGATGACATCGAACAATATCTCACCACTTTTGAGAGACTGGCAACGGCCTATAGGTGGCCACGAACAGAGTGGGCGGTGTACCTGATACCTTACCTGACAGGCCGGGCACGCGCTGCATACGTAGCAATGGACGTCGGTGAAGCGATGGACTACAGCAAAGTCAAGGCAGCCATCCTCATGAAATACGACATTAATGAAGAGATCTACAAGGAGAGGTTCCGGGAGCCAGACATCGTCCAAAGGGAGACGCCCAGGGAGCTCTACCATCGACTGAAGGACCTCTACAAGAAATGGATCAAGCCAGCAGAGAAGACGGTGGAGGACGTCGGGGAAATCATAGTGCTGGAGCAGTATCTTTGTTCCCTGGCCCCTGATGTACGTGTGTGGGTGAAGGAGCACAAGCCAACAACAGGCCAGCAAGCTGCAGAGTGGGTGGAGGCGTTCCTGTCGGCCAGACGTGGACCCAAGAACTTCAGGTTCCAGAGGACCAACCGACCGCCACCTGGAGGTAAACCTGGAGGGTTGGGTAGTGGAGTTGGTCCTAGTACATCTGGGCAGAGTAGGCCTACAGACACCAACACTCACACTGTTACTCCTTCTGCACAGCCTAGAACATACACAACACCTAGCACACATGCTAAGCCACCTGCAACATCCACAAATGCACCTACTAGAGTCCCTTTTGTATGCCATTTTTGTGGCCAGACAGGCCACATAGCCAGAAATTGCCCGTTAGAGTAGCCAAGGGGACAGGTATGGTTGGGATACCTAGACCTGGGGGGGGAGCAGGTAGAATGCTTGGGGAAAGTGCAGACCACCCCTGTTGTTGTTAATGGTCAGTCTACAGTAGCTTTGCTGGATACTGGTAGCACCCAAACTCTGGTACTGTCCCCATCTAGTGGAGGCCCATGAGGCCTTGGGAGAACGGAAACTGAAGGTTTGCTGTGTAAATAGCGATGAACATACTTACCCTGTTGCAGAGGTCTGTGTGGAGGTTGGAGGTCAGACCTATAGGCTTGCGGTGGGGGTAGTGAAGGGGTTAAGCCATCCTGTGGTGTTGGGCCAGGATGTGCTGATACTTCCTGAACTGGTGAAGGCCTCGAAGCCGGTTAGCCTGGTGGTGACCAGAGCCCAAGCGAAGGGTGGTCAAGGGGAAAACCCTGAACAGGCTGTGAACAAAAACCTCCTAGACCACATGCCATACAGCAACACTGACATTGAACCCCCAAAGCAGCCCAAAGTTCTGAAAACCCGCAGGCAGAAGCTGAGAGAGAAACTATTGGGAACTGTGCAAAACATTCCACTAGAGGGGGCGGGCCAAGAGTTACCGGGGGCTGGATTATGGGAGTTACCCAGTGATTTTGCTACTTTACAAAAAGATGATGTTACACTAAAAGATATTTTTAAGAAAGTAACTGAAATTGATGGAGTTGAAACTGGTGTTGCCAAAGAGTTGACTGGAGAGTTTTATTTTGTGAGGGGGGGTCTGCTCTATCACCAACCAGAGGATGGCAGAGTAGAGCAGCTTGTGGTACCAAAGAGTCGGAGAGCTAAAGTGCTAGCATTGAGTCATGACATTCCGTGGGCGGGACATCTAGGTAGCCTGAAGACCCTTGAGAGAGTAGCCGCACGTTTTCACTGGCCAGGGTTGTATGTATGTTCGTTGTAGATGTTCAGCAGCACTGCAGGAGTTGTCCCACATGTCAGCTAGCAAGCAGCCACAAGGTCAAACCCTCACCACTGATGTCACTACCCATCATAGGCACACCATTCCACCGCATAGGAGTTGACATTGTAGGACCACTTGAACGCACACGGTCAGGCCACAGATTCATACTGGTAGCATGTGACTATGCAACGCGATACCCCAAGGCGTTCCCTTTGCGCAAAGTCACTGCAGGCGCCATTGCACGCACACTACTACAGTTGTTTTCACGTGTAGGCCTACCGCAGGAAGTGCTTACTGACCAAGGCACAGCCTTTCTGTCCAAAACACTCAAACAGATGTACAGTTTGCTAGGCATTAAGAGTATTAGGACCACTCCCTACCACCCCCAGACCAACGGGTTGGTTGAGAGATACAACCGCACGCTGAAGAGCACTTGCTCTAGAGAATTTATAGCATTGTTGCTGCAACTTGTCGTGAGGTTGCCTCCAGTTCTGTTTATTGTATTTATATTTAGTTATGCCTATGATGGCCCGTTTTGTTTTCCTTTTTGAAAGTCTTTTGTTTTGCATTTTGAGCACTTCTCGGCATTGTAAATAAATCCTCAAGATCATTCACTTGTAAAACCTTGTTCTCGTCTGACTCATTTGGTGGTGAAGCTTAGTGGAAGTGGAGCGGCAACGTAACACTTTTCACACTTACCACCACCATTAAATTCAAAGTATTCATTATGACTGGAAAATGTTCCCTTTTCATACATGAAAAGGGGGATCTTCTCCATGGTCCGCCATTTTGAATTTCCAGAAATTAGGTGCAAAAATGACTGTACTTGGGCCATACTAGAAAATATTAGTTTATTACTTAGCAAACTTTCATGAAAACATCAAATATGGCAATAGGCAACCCAGTTTCAATGAGCAGCATAGTTGCAGTGGCTTTTTTGAGCATTTCCTGCACAGTGTACCTTTAAGACAAACACTTTTTGTATGTAGTCTGAAATTAAATATTTAACATATGCAAATGAGGCCTTATCTTTGGGAATATGCGAATTAGGCATATAATCTAAAACTGATGACATGAAGTGAAATTTAAAAGTTAATTGACTAAATTAACATGGGACAAATCTATAGATACTTTTGATAAACAAAATGATCAATCTTAACATTTATTTTCACGTGTTACCTTTCCTGGGCAGGGAAAGAATCAGCAAAAAATGACACTTTGCTTGGATCACCCACATCATAATTGGCAGCAATTGGATGAAGGCAACCCTCAAAAGTCCATTTCGGAATAATGTATGATGCAAATTTCCACTGAAATGCATGGAAGTATAGATATGAATATGGCTGGTATTATTGCACAATGCTGTGTGGACTATTATAACATTGCAATAAGTGGACCGCAACACCAGTGTGGATCTCCATGTAGAACTGCATTTTATTCTGAGACTTCCCTACCTGAGTACAGCATATGTATCCTAATTCTAGCGAGCCACCTAGTGGCGTGACATTCCATTACATCCCCCCCTTTTAGCTGTTTACCATATCCCCTTAAAGTGTAACTTGCAGGTTAAACACCACTAAATCTCATTTTAAGAACCTCAATACATAAATGTAGATGTGATATATGTCAAAATACCGAATTATTGCATAAACAACATTTTCAGAAAACTTTGTCAAAAATAACGGCGGCTTCTTTTAAACAAACATTTAGAATCCGACGTAGATAGAGGGAGTCGCCGCGTTCTACAGACATACTAAGCACCGCAGAGAATAGGCCAGATTATAATATTGTAACACCTTTCCAGACCTATAGGCTAAATTTCAACAAGTTAAATGGCCTTAAACAGTGGCAGTATCCACCAGATACCGTCTGAACCATTTTATTATTTAAAATAATAATATTTTTTGTAGGTTTCCTCCATGTCAATGCGCTGCAGCAGCGCCATGAGGGTGTGCCAGACCGTTATTAGGCTACCGTAGGCCAATTTCCTCGATTTGTAGCCGGCCTCGTTTTGTAACCGGGTGTTGTGAAAAATCGGAAAAATAGACACCGGCCCCGTTTAGTAGCCGGCCTCGTTTAGTAACCGGTGCGCTTTAAATTACTCATTTTGCACAACGTGTTAAAGTTAAAAAAAATCGGAACGTGTGTAGGCGATGCCTACTTTAATAGCCTAAATTGTAACATTTAAATGCCTCCTCTCCAAGCGGCACAATCGAAACTTAAGGTGCTTGCAAGTTTGCCTGGTAGCCTATCCAACAAGACAAGCCATGTGACATTAAACATAGCCGTCGTCTTGCGAAGAGTTGGACGAGTTGGCATGTGTATGAGAGAGAGAGAGAGAGAGAGAGAGAGAGAGAGAGAGAGAGAGAGAGAGAGAGAGACGTGCTTCCCGAAAGCGCTTTGCAGAAAGGGAAAGGTGATGTCTCCAAATATTAGGCCTACACAAAATACCTCTTAGTAAAGTAGACATAAGTGAAGTATTTTGCTTAATAGCAAAGCCGACTCGATTGGTTCATATTGCTCAGAATAGACCTCATACCGAAGTCCACGTTTTAATGGAGTTGCATGCGCGAGGTTGCAACTGTTGCGACTGTGCTCGATCACGCCGAACAGGTGCTTATACTGGAGGCTCTTGCGCAAACAGTTAAGTCACTGCATACCCGCCAATGATGAAGCAGGTTTCTGTATTAGTTTTAAGAAAACAGCCTTCCCGGCGCACAGGGTGCAGCCATTTAAAAAAACTGGTGCCATCTCTGACTGGCCAAGATGAAATCGTATGCACGCTTCGAGCCTACATCGCATATGAGATGATTATGAGATGACATTGCATTTCCCACCACTATCACGAGACATTGTCTTTAGACGTTGACGGGCAGCGGGAGACATGCATCCACATCTCCCAAACTCAACGACGAGTGCTGCCAGTGCACATTTCGCCCCTAGCACCACACACGTGGACAGCTCGCAATGCAAAAATAGGTAGGAATAGGTAATTGTGCTGGCATTTTTGTTTCAGTTTTGTAACGAGGATTATAGCATCTGAAGACTTGATTTCTTCTAGCCTACGGGAATACTTTTTTAGTTTGGTATAATTACGGACAATGCAAATAACTGTTTTTTGTGACATGCGGACATTTTTGGAGGGAATATAATCGAAAGTCCCGCCGCCTGGTTTATTGTTTTGTGACGTGCATGTGGATGAGCTTTATTGAAGTTTCATGTAATAGGCCTACTGAGCAGTGAACTGACATTGAATATAGGCTATATGCCATTTTTACAACATGGCATTTTTCTCGGGTGCTATGAGTATTGTTTTGCACCGAGTAGGAAACGTTTGACGCCATGCCACTCACAGTGAGTGACCATGTTATTTCTCATCATTGTCGGCAAAGGGTAGGGCCTTCAACCATAGCCTATTATATAGTTTGGTCTTTTTGTAGCCTGTAAACCAACCCCCTCGTGAAACTGTAACGCGCTTCACAAAGGAGTAGTGCCGCGGTTTCAGCACCATGGACAGGGGGCGCAAGTCCATTTAGGCGGCAGGCATGTCGTTATACTCCACGGCAAATGCCGTTTTTGGGGGAAACAAATATTAAAGTAGTCGCTATTTCTAAGTAGCCTATGTAATGGTCTACTTTGAGACTATTTTAGATTTGCCTATGAAATGCATCTCTCATGTGAAAGCAAAGGAGAGATAGGCCTAGATATCGCCCCCCTGTTTATAATCGCAAATTACGCATGGTCACAGACAGCGCGGATACCCAGAACAGTTTCATATTCTAGATAAACCGATAGACCCGCTGATCTGTCTTTTTTAATACACAATGCACAAACACAGTAATAGACCATTTTCAATAGCCCACATACAATATAACTGTCCACTTTTCCCAGCCTCTCTACTAGAACCAAAATGGTTGGTAAGCCTACATCCACAAGCGAGAGCTGAGCCAGAACTTTAGTTGGACTCCCTCTATCTACGTCATAAAGGCTCTGCCAGTGAGGAGCCCAATACTTCAGAAGTAGCTGTAAAATGATACATTTTCATACAAATATTGCAGTTTGGCTTTGTTATAGACTGTGAATTTCACATATATGTTTCAAAACACCTCTCCTGACAACATCCAGTATATATTTAGTTATACATTTAACCTAAACGTTACCCTTTAAGTCCTTCACATTAATTCTATTAATTGCATTAACTTATCATTTAACTCCAACAGTAAGGAATATGGCTAATGATAACAAGCTACACTGTCTCTACTGTGAGCTTACATTTTCTTCTTTCTTCTATTTCAAAACAAAACATTTCTTTCTCTTTTCCTAAAACAGAATATCATTCTCTTTTCATTTATATTCAAAACATAACTCTTTTTTTTTTCTACCTTGAAGTTCAGGGTAGACTGCCTGACCCTTCGGGCGCTGCTGTAGGGGTTTATTCTGCCCTGTTCCCAGCAGGCCACTAAACTAAGTGTTACCAGTTCAGTCTTTCAGGTGGACGGGAGACTCGCCCCGATCTGGTCACAGTCACATCAGAGCTGGACTGCTCTGGCTCTGGCTCTGGATCAGGCTGGTCTGGTTCTGGAAGAGCTGTGAGCTGGGCTCGGTTTCTTCTCAGGGTCCCCGACTCTGTCTCCACATTGTACGACCTTGGAGTCGTTGATGATGACTGGACTGTCCCGGTGGTCTTTGCTGAACGGATCCACACTCTTTGTCCTGGCTCGAGTGTGGGCAGCTCTCTTGCTCTGTGTCTCGCTCCATACGCTTTCCTTTGATTCTCTTTCAAACTTGCATCTTTCTTTCTAAAAGCTTGGAGGTCTGGCCACTTTGGTTTGAGAGTCTGTGGAGGGACTGGAACTGTCGATCGCAATCTTCTCCCCATCAGGAGCTCTGCTGGTGAGGCTCCATGAGCTAGCGGAGTTGTTCTGTAAGCCAGGAGAGCTCTTTGGTGATCTTGGTTTTTGCTCAGTATCTGTTTCACTGTTCTCACAGCTCTCTCTGCTTCGCCATTACTTTGCGGATAGCGGGGGCTGCTTGTCACATGTTCAAAGTCGAATTCGCGAGCAAATTCGGCAAACTCTGCAGAGGCCAGCTGGGGCCCGTTGTCAGTCACTAGGACCTCAGGGATGCCGAACCTTGCGAAGATCACTTTGAGTCTCTCGACTGTGGTCGCTGTTGTAAGCGTTGGCAGGTTGGCTACTTCAATGTATCTGGAGAAATAGTCAACGACTACTAGATAGTGGCTCCTCCCCCACTGGAAGAGGTCAGCTGCCACTCTTTGCCATGGCCTAGCAGGTAAAGGGGTTGTGAGAAGTGGCTCTGTACGATAGCTGGAGTACTGGCTACATACCTCGCATCTCCCCACGATCTCTTTGATCTCCCTCGTTAAGCCTGGCCACCATATGGACTGTTGTGCTCTGGCGAAGCACTTTGTCATGCCCTGGTGTCCATGGTGGATTCTCTCTAGCATGTCTTTTTGCATTCGCACTGGGATGACTATTCTTTCCCCCTTTAGGAGAAGGCCGTTAGCCACATGGATGTCAGTCCTGTACTGCCAATACTGGAGCAGGTTCTCTGGAACTGCTTGTCTGTGTAGAGGCCACCCTTTTTCAGTGTATGCTCGGAGTTGTTTCATTGTCGCATCTGTGTTCTGTATGTTTTTGATTTCCTCCAGTTTTGTTTTTGTTGCAGGTAAGTGTTCCACAATGTAGTCGATGTAGACCTGACACTCTCTTTCCAGGCTGTCGCTCTCGGTGCTGCTCTCTGGTCCGAGTGTCGCTCTTGACAGCGTGTCTGCGACTACCAACTGTTTTCCTGGTACGTGGAAGATCTTGTACCTGAATCTCATCATTCTCAGTCTGAATCTGAGTATGCGTGGAGGCAAGTCATCCAGTGGTCGGCTACCTAACAATGATATGAGAGGCTTGTGAACTGTACGTACCATGAAGTCCAGTCCCAGGAGATAGGCGCTCAGGCGTTCACACGCCCAGGTCACGGCGAGAGCCTCTTTCTCGATTTGAGCGTATCGAGTCTCTGTGGGTGTCAGGCTTCTGGATATGTACACCACTGGTCTGAATTCTCCACCTGGCTGTCGCTGCATCAGCACCCCTCCCAGGCCATATGATGATGCGTCAGCTGACACCAGTGTTTCTCTTCTTGAGCTGTATTGTGCCAGAACAGCTGGAGAGCTTAGCTCTTTCTTCACAGCCTCGAAAGCTGTCCTCTGCTGCGCGTCCCAGGTCCACACACTGTCGTTACGAAGCAGGTCTCTGAGGGGCTTTGTGAGATTGGGAAGGTGAGGGGAAAACTTGCAGACGTAGTTCACCATCCCCATGAAGCGTCTCACCCCTTCAACGTTCTCTGGTTCGGGCATGTTAAGAATGGCTTTTATTTTGTTTGGGTCAGCCTCGATCCCGTTGGCGCTTACTTTATGCCCTAGGAATTTCACTTCCCTCACACTGAACTCACATTTTTCATTTAAGGTCATACCTGCATCCTGTAGCTTCCTGAGGACTTCGCACAGTCTGTTGTCATGCTCAGCCTGATCTTTGCCAAACACCAATATATCATCGGCATGGCAGAGTGTCCCTGGTGTGCCGGCAACAATTTGGGACATTCTGAGCTGAAAATGTTCCGGCGCTGAAGATATCCCGAATGGGAGTCTCCTGAAACAATATCTCCCAAATGGCGTAATGAAGGTTGTCAAGGGCTCTGATTCTTCATGTAGGGGAATTTGCCAAAACCCCGCTGTGGCGTCTAATTTTGAGAAGACGACGGCTCCATCTAGGTTTGCCAGGGTGTCATCCACGGCAGGGAGTATGTGCCTCTCCCGACGCACACTCTCATTGAGCCTCGTCAGGTCAACGCAGATCCGGATGTTTCCACTAGGCTTGGGGACAACCACCATTCCTGCACACCACTCTGTTGGTTCTTGGATTTTTCTTATCACGCCCATGTGTTCCATTCTCTGGAGTTCTGCTTTAACTTTGTCCACTAGGGGCAGGGCTACGCGCCTAGGAGCTGACAAGGCGTATGGCATCGCTCCCTCAGCTAACTCTATCTTGTAGCTACCCTGCAGCTTCCCTAAACCAGAGAATACTTTTGGGAACATCTGTTTGAATTTGTCATCTGGTGCATGCACTGCAGCTATCTGCTGCAACAGAGGTAAGCTCTGTATGGCTGGAAGCCCTAGTAGTGGCATCACTAAATCCTTAACAACAAACACTTCTTGTTCTGTTTTCTTTTTGCGCTTTTTCAGGGAGGCTCTGAATGTGCCCAGCACGGTCAGTGGCTGGTTGTTGGGGCCACAGATCTTCCTCTGTGCCTTCTGCAAATCACCGTCTCTGGCTTTGCAGTACATGGAGTCTGGTATTGCAGTGACGGCCGCCCCTGTGTCCAACTTAAAGTTGATCAGATCTCCATTCATTTCTATATCATCTTTCCAGATATCTTTCTGATCTGTCTCTATTGCTCCCAAGAATGCACATTCAGCAGTTGTGTCACACATTTCTTCTATGGCCTCAACTCGCCCTGTCCTACAGACTGCAGCATAATGGCCTTTCTTTCTGCATTTTCTGCACTCTGCTTCTCTCGCGGGACATTGTTTCCATGCATGTTGAGGACTGCGCCCGCATCTTTTGCACGTTTCTGCTTTCTGCGTGGCGTTGCTTTGTGTTTGCTTCCACACTTTAGGTTTCGCGGGTTTTCTCCCCACTATAGCATCCACATTGCCTTCCCTCATGTCTGTTTTTTCACATCGGATCAAAGGCTGTTGTTTTTTCACTTCTTCGGTTTGTTTTACTTGTGTCACCGTGCTTTCTAAAGTGAGCGTTGAGTCTAACTGTAGTCTTTGGGACAATTTGGCGTCTCTAATCCCAACTACGATCCGGTCTCTTATCATCTCTTCACGCAGCACGCCATATTTGCAGTGCTCCGAGAGTCTGTACACATCCGTGATAAAGTTATCGACGGTTTCGCCAGGTTGCTGATATCTGCTGTTAAATCTGGCTCTCTCATAAATTACATTATGTTTGCCAATAAAATGCTCACCTAAAGCTTTGGTCACTTCGTCATATTTCTTCCTTTTGTCATCATCCTCCCACTGTACAGAGTTCATAACGTCATCACTTTTCTCACCCATTATGTAGAGCAGCGAGTTGATCTGATACTCTTCATCTTTCTCTGATAACCCCGATGCTAGCCTGAATCGCTCGAAGCGTCGTAGCCACTGAGTCCAACTGTTTGGCTCGTCGAAGTTAAAACTGCCCGGCGGTGGAATCGTAAAGATTTGATCCATTGTCCTCGTTCCTCCCTTCCCTCGTAGCGAGTAAACGAGTTAGCAACTTGCTTGCTTCTCCGTAAGCTAGCTTGCTTCAATACTGGTGTAGTCACACTTTTCACGGACGAGATAAAAGCTTTTCTTTTCCTCTTACTCTCACCTCCGTCGCTCTGACAACTCTTTCCTCTTTCGGATACTTATCACCATCTTCTGACACCATGCACAATGCTGTGTGGACTATTATAACATTGCAATAAGTGGACCGCAACACCAGTGTGGATCTCCATGTAGAACTGTATTTTATTCTGAGACTTCCCTACCTGAGTACAGCATATGTATCCTAATTCTAGCGAGCCACCTAGTGGCGTGACATTCCATTACAATTATGGCTGGTATTAAAACTTGATTGCTTAATTTACCCTCGCTTGTCATTTGCCATTCATTCTCTAAACATTGTAATTCAAGAAAACTATACACATTATTTCCTCAGAATCGGATTCGTCATCTTGAAAAAGAGGAAACTGGTGTTGATGTACAGGTACTAGCGCATTAAGATGTCATCAGTACCAACATACTGATTTCTCTAAGGGCTGTTGGAAAAGAGATGCTTAAGGATACACCCCCACACCACCTTCCCATGAATAGATAAACAGCTCCCCAACCCCAATATAGGTACGGGGCCCCAATAAATTGCCCAGTGTAAATATTATGGAGTAATGTGTTTTCTCGGAACAGCTAACAGGCAGGTAACATGATGATGGAAGTCACACAGGATGTTCTCCACTTTGGGTAGGGAGTGTATGGTGTGTAGACGGTACAGATCTCTCTGTGAGGGGTTCCCTTGATTTTCTCTGCAGTGCCTGCTAGTCTACTTTGGAGGAGCTTGAGTGCCACACCAGGAACCCATATGTTGATAGGGATGGTGCAGTTGTAAAAGTTCACCAGTAGTTGTTGGAGCTGTTGTCCATCCTTTCCATCTACTGAGGCAATGTGAGGGCCCCAGGACAGGTCCTCTGTCATGGTCTTCCCCGGGAATTTGAAATTGGCAACCTCTCTGCATTTGTTCAGAGGCGGTGTCAACAACAGAGCGGTCTGTGGCTTTCAGAAATTTCCCTCCTTGTGCATAGTAAAACTTCATACGACACAAGTCATACAAAGAGTATGTGTTCAGATCCATATACACATCATCATCTCAAGGATGTGTTGATATAGCCTGGGCGAGGAAATTCATGTGCCGTAAATGAAAAACGGCAAAACAAGTACAGTATGACATTGCCCCACGGAGAAACCATAGGCCTACATTTCAGCCAATTATATTTTGAGAAATTACATTTTACACACACACACACACACACACACACACACACACACACACACACACACACACGCAAACGCAAACGCACACACAATGTAGAATGTGTAGGCCTATGTGTGAGGGGGAAAACCCTTTTTGTCTCTGCGTTAATAATTAAACGGTGTCAAGAAATTTCACAGGACTCCTAAATTCTTATCTGTGCTCCTATTTTTGTTTTATTTTATTTTTTCATTGCATAGACCCCTTCATCAGGGACGAATGGAAGTGTGTTGTAAACAGAAAAGATTCACTGTACTGCATTTTTAAAATATAAATGACAATGTACTACTATGCATGTCATGGGTAAAATGTAATTTCTCAAAATATAAATGGCTGAAATGTAGGCCTATAGTTTCTCCATGCGCCGAAGTCATACTGTACTCATTGTTGGGCCATTCTTCATTTACAGCGCATGAATCCCCCCCAAACGAACAAAATGTGGGCAGTCTCCACTAGTCCTTGTACGACACCAAGTGGGCAAAGTTTGGTGTGCCCAACCCGACATTCTAGCTTTCCAATGCTCTGTGCCCATGGTCTTGGCATTCTTGCAGGAAGAATTGGATGAAGGCAAGGCCTTCTCTAACCTTAAAGTCTACTTAGCCGCCATCTCAGTGTGCCATGTGGGATTTGGTAACAACATTCTGGGTAGCCACCCACTGGTGTGTCGATTCATGAAAGGAGCCAAGTGCATACGCACAGTGGCGAGGCAGACGATGCCCCCCTGGGACATCGCCCTGGTACTGTAGGCTCTGTGCACGGTCCCCTTCGATCCTCTCCAAGAGGTGGCCTTACGCATCCTCTCCATTTGTAGATGACAACACTCGTGTTGTTCGGAAAATGAACCCAGCGTTCATGCCAAAAATTCAGAACGCCTTCAGTTGTGAGCCCATAGAGCTTCAAGCCTTTTGTGCTCCTCCTTTTCAATCTGCCGAGCAGCGGCGCCAGCACAACTTGTGCCCTGTGTGCGCATTACACATTTACATGGACAGATCTCACTCTTTTAGGAGGACTGAGCAGCTATTTGTGTGCTTCACTAACCCATGTAAGGGACTTACTTTATCCAAACAGAGGCTATCCAAATGGCTGGTTCAGGCCATTTGCTGGCTTATATAATATAAGGGGCTTTCTCCCCCTGCTCAAGTCAGCGCAGGCACGCGGTCTCCACGTCTTGGGTCCTCTTCAAAGTGCTGCCTTTTCACATGTGTGCAGAGCGGCTGGCCGAGCCAACCCCTGTACCTTTGTCCGGTTCTACCGGCTTGATGTGACCGCTATGCCTCTGGGACGCAGGGTTTTGGGATCACCGGCCACAGGCCTCGGGTGATGCGAGCACTGGCCATACAGGGGACCTTCTGGGAACGTCCTACTCATGTGGTCGGTCATGTCACACCGTAGGACATTCATGTCACGCTAAAGGACAGAAATGCAAAACTGAGCCAGAAACAAATATATCAACATGATTATTTTGTCTTTTGATCATAATATAATGTTGTAGTCAATATGGACCTACACTTTACACTTATAAGTCTTTGAATCGTCGATTATCAGCCTATCGTAACTCTTAATGACAGCCATGCGGCCATTGCATGTAACCTGCAGAGCTCATAAGACTCACACTGAAGGGTGACCTTGGCATGACCATCACACTTTTGTAGGTATGCTATGACTGTCACACCATTGAACCTGTAGTGTGTAGTGGCCAGTGCCTGTTTGGCAAGTATCTCAAGCTGGACAGCACATTTATGCTGTATATTGAGCTCTCCACAGCATACTTTATTCATCTATACTCCTCTATATACTCTCTCACTGATCTTTCCTTCACTGTTACCGTTATATTTTATGGTTTCAAAGCACCATTAATGACATTTTATATCATTTGACAGTATCTAAAATCAACAGCAAATATTCATGAACAATGCATCAAAGTATAAATTCCAAAGGCCAATAAAGGAATAAGTAATTTGAATACACAATATTTATCTAGTCAAACAACAAAACAAAAAAAATACTACCAGTTGTTTTAAAAGCTATTTCTCAAATATCTATACCATTGGTGTGACCTGTTTGTCCTATGGTGTGATACTCCAAAGTGTCACACCATAGGACTTTTACCATCACACCATAGGACTTTTACCATCACACCATAGGACTTTTGAGCTTTTGAGTTAATTTAAAGCCATGTCGTTGTCAACTGAAATACAATTTCATCTTTAGTAAGATGCATTTTCATACAG
Source organism: Engraulis encrasicolus (assembly GCF_034702125.1). Classification (NCBI taxonomy): domain Eukaryota; kingdom Metazoa; phylum Chordata; class Actinopteri; order Clupeiformes; family Engraulidae; genus Engraulis; species Engraulis encrasicolus. The sequence continues at coordinate 47,402,703 of NC_085870.1, read as the reverse complement.
CTACATAAGAAAAAAATGTGAAAAATATACACTATTGTCAAAATGTATTTTATGGCTGTCACACCAAAGGACTACAAAACTAATACATCTTGTGGTAGCAAAACATAATTGATTGACTGAAGAACTCTGAGAGAAAAATCTAAAATCCACCCTTGCCATTGGCTTCTTAAGGGTCTAAAGTCACAATTTATGTACCGCTGGAGCTTCAACAATAGATAATTATACACAGAATTAACCAAAAAAATGATGTCACACCACAGGACATTATTTTCTGCGACAAAGTTTGATAAGTCCATACGGTCTCAGAAAAACAGGAAAAAAATTAAGCATTGCCACTTGCTAAAATAGACACCTTGAAAAATATGCCAGGGTTGTTTAGACAAATGACTGAGCTTTGATTATTTATTTAAAAATGTTTTAATATGGAGAACCGGGCTTGCCTCAGTCACACCATAGGACAAATGTGACATTTGACTCAAAATTAAGTATACTTATTTAAGCTCTGGATGTATTACACATTACTTTTTCACAACAACGACATTAGTTTAATCATTTAAAGCATTGACAATTTTGAAAGCATGAATTTACTTAATTTTAAGAGCCTGCGACAGCAAAATTTACACGTCACGTCATCTACCCACATATCTGTATGTCGTGCAGTATTTCACTGGAAATATAATAATTAATGAGGAAATGTCAGTGCCAGCACCCATCTTTTGCATGGGCCTTTGGGTTTCTCAAGCTAACTTGGTTGTTTTGAAAGGCAATATATAAAATGATTATTATTATTATTATTATTATTATTATTATTATTATTATTATTATTATTATTATTATAACACACAAAATATTCAACATATTTTAGTTTTCTTTACTAGATGAAACAAATGTCATAACTAGGCCTATTAGTGCTACTTATGTGTTATTGTTGTTGTAATAACCGGCCGATGGGCTGTTGGGCTAGCCTGGGAACACCCATACTGCCTTACCTTCTACACAATCGTTTTGATCTGAAAGACACTGTCACACAGTCTCACAAGTGAGATTAGGTCTGGTGGTAACCAGGCAACCGTTGGGCCGAAGGTTCAGCCCCCCCCTCCCCCACCCCCACCCAATCTCACTCCCAACAAACTTCAAAACTTGAGAGCCCTGTTCAAAGAGTGCCCAAACATGTCACACTACTATAATGTGTGTGTGTGTGTGTGTGTGTGTGTGTGTGTGTGTGTGTGTGTGTGTGTGTGTGCGTGCATGTGTACGTGCACACAACCACTCACCTTCAGTCTGATTAAAGCGTTGTTTTAAGATATTTATGTTCACTTTGAAGACCCTCTCATGGAATATATCCAGGTCAGTTTCACTAGTCCAATACTCTTCAGTAAAATTCTTTGCCATCCAGTACTGTTTAGGAACCTGTTTTCTTACATTGCTGTCATAATAGCTGATCATCTCTCCATCCACTTCCCCCACACTGATGTACTCTGGCAGGCCTGGGATTCCTAATGACGCCGTGTAGAAATACTGAAGGGAATGGGTCGCTGAAAAATATATGTAAATGGTGAAGAGTAAATAATAAATTGCTCCTGTTCCACTTTTTACAGACTTTGCTTACATATGCATTCATTTTAGAGGAGACAATCCCCGTTTCAGAAAGGAGAAAACCCTAATGTCTGCAAGGGGGATGTCATGGTCTCTCTCCCGAGTTAACCAGCACTTACTGCTTTCAATTATCCCTCCTGCTTACTCTGCTCTGCTTAATTGCAACACCTGTGCTCACTCTAATCTGCTCAATTGCTACACCTGCTCTCACTCTCCCTCCTCATTGGCTAGCCAGCTGCACCACATTCACTCTGCAATTAACGCTCTGGTTTTCAGTTCCTCTCCGTCAGACCGTCTTCGAACATACTCCTGATTCCTGTTCCCTGGCAAATCTACTCTGACTCCTGTTGACGAACCCGGACCTGCTCTGAAACCCTGCCTGATCTCCCAGCCTGATCTCCAAAAATTTCGTGCTCCTGGACACGGATGTTAAGGACACGAAATCCGTGTCCAGGAGCACGGATTTTGCCAAAATTCCGTGCTCCTGGACACTGAATTGTTTTCTGTGCTCCTGGACACGGAATTGTTTTCCGTGATGGGCACACGGAAGTGCTTTCTATAGGCTATTACCATTATGTTAACTCCATCATTAGAAAATACATACCAAATGCTAATCCTAAACAAAATAATGCTATAGCAATTTAAGTTGTGCCCTGACCAAAACATTCCCTAACCTTAACCTGTCATTAAAGACATATTTTTGAGAAATACCTTTTCCAGTTGGTTGCTAGGCAATCAAATTCATATAATGAATGAAAGAAAACTAGCTGTTCCCAGACCAAAACAATCCCTAACCCTAGCCTGTCAGTAAGAAATGTTTTTTTTTTTAGAAAAAATATTTGAAATTAGAAAAATCCTGAGAAAACACAAGACTGGAAACATAAAGCTGTGGGAGTATAGAGAGAGCACTTCTGTGTGTCCATCACGGAAAATAATTCTGTGTCCAGGAGCACATAATTTTGGCACAATCCGTGCTCCTGGACACGGATTTTGTGGCCTTAACATCCGTGTTCAGGTCCAGGAGCACGGAATTTTTGGAGATCATGTTGGATCTCCAGTCCTTGAAAGTCGACCTGCCTTTTGTCCTCGACACCTGCTCCATCCTATAGCCTGGTAAATCTGACTTGCCTTCTGCCATACAACAACGATTTTGATATTGCCCTGAACTGTGCTTCTGCCCAGGGACGTGCACAGGAATCTCAAAGGGCAGTTGCTCTAACCTGAAGAAAGGGCAAACCTCAAAAAACATCAACAATGAGCGGCCTTCAGATTTTTTAGGAAACTTCACCATGGGTATTATTATTTTTAGTAGTAGTAGTAGAAGTAGTATATTATTGTCATAATTATTAATATTATTTTATTGTATAGTATCTTGAATATGCGTACCATATGATATAGCATGCTAGTTTTTAAACATATAGGCCTACCTATTAATCATATCAGAGATGATCAGCCTTATGCCCACCTGCCCTGAATGTCTCCTGATCCACATTTCGTCATGTGTGGTATGTGGCTGCCCCTAAATTAAATGAAATTATGAGAAAAAGCCTTGCTAGTTTTTAAACCTGTATCAGTCACAGAGATGATCAGTCTTATGCCTACCTGCCCTATGTGCAGAGGTCTGTGGCTCTGAGTCATCCTCATCTTAAATGAAATGAAATGATGAGTAAAATGAATAGGCTAAATATGAGGATGCTTAATCAATTAACCCACTGTCATCTTTATAATCCTTGTAGCAGCCAAAGTAGGGACACTGTAGTAGTAGTAAAGGGACACTGTGCAGGAAATGGTCAAAAAAGGTACTGCAACTATGCTGCTCATTGAAACGGGGCTGCCTATTGCCAAATTTGATCTTTACATGAAAGTTTACCAAGTAATAAACAAATATTTTCTAGTGTGGTCCAAGTACAGTCATTTTTGCAGCTTAAAATGGCTATTTTTGGAAATTCAAAATGGCGGACCATGGAGAAGATCCCGCTTTTCATGTATGAAAAGTGCAATTTTTCCAGTCATATTGAATACTTAGAATTTGATGGTGTTGGTAAGTATTCGTGAAAAAGGTAACATTAGTGAATGGGCAGCATGAATTCTGGAAATAAACAACTAAAAATCTCACACAGTGTCCCTTTAAGTCATAATAAATAGAAATAGCTTAAAAATGGTTAAAAAGATAATTTAATTTGAATGTGAAATTTAATTAATAGGCATATTCCATTAAAATGATGAGTATTACATAGGAAAGCTAAAACAATAAGAATGCAGGTCATTTGTTGGGCCTTTTGTAGCCTATATTAAAAATGTGTACTGTCGCTTTAAGAATTGACGAGCCGGCTTTCATTTCAGATCGCAAAGAACTGTGGCGTGGGAGCGACCAGTTCTTATCTGTTGCTCTGAAGCTCCGAGCTTCTCGCAGACTTTATAACCTTTTATTTTCATTACAGATATTTTAGTTTGTTCATACACATGTAGGCAAGTATTTTGAGAAGAACAGTAAACGTCAGCTATCATTTTAAGACGTTGTGGAGTGGATTTATTTAAATTACATGGACATTGACAGTGGAAACAGTATCTTTGGGTCGGAGAATATAGCCTATCAGCGTAAGAAAAAGCACTTTCCTAGCGGTCTCACCAAGAGCAAACCTCTACAATCCTGAAAAAGATGCTCTGCCTCACCTGCACCTGTTCACTTTTTCGCAGCCAACTCTGCAGAGATGTGCTTCCTTTAGCTAGTCTACCCCTTAAGTTCTCTCTTGCTTGATAAAACGACATGTCATCATCTGCATGTTTCTTAGTTGGGTAAACAACCTGAGCCATGTAAAACGTTGACTGCAAGATAGCTGGCTGTCGTTTTTCCCAATATCTGAACGTGGCACACCGGCTGTCAGATTATTTAGGACCACTAAACGTCCTAAACTCGACATCGGCTGAGACATTATTGTGATCATGTAGTTTAATACTGTGTAGTCTGCTATGTTTCGAGCTCACCTCAGGCCGCCAGGGCAGTCGCTCTACTCCCACGACATCTTCAACATATTTTGTGTCTTTGCCCTGGTCGCATGCATGCTTGCAACATATGCCACATTTTCAATAATCTAGGCCTACTTCCTAGAGTATCTAACAAATTAAGAAAAAACACATGCACAAACATACTGTGCACACACAAAAATAAAGTGTTTATGCTAGATGTCATTGACTTGAGAGGGCTATTTATTTTGCTAAATGTAGGTAATAATTAGGTCACTTTCACCACCTTCAGATTACTGTCACCACCGTCAGTTCTTAAGTCACCACCGTAAGACGGAGTTTTGGACATTTTAAATGAATGTGCTTACAAAATTTTCCTTTGCAGTTGTTGAATTATCAAAGTAATAGCAAATTTAAGCCTACACGAATATTTGTGAAATTACAAAAAATTGTTTAATCTATTTAGCCATTAAGTAAGCATTGTCTGACAGCACATATTTTTAAATTAGAACACACGAAGCAGTATTAAAATAGAATGAAAGTGAATTTTCAACATTTAAAGGCATATGTGTGAACCAAAAAACACACACAATCACTTAAAAACTCCAGATACATATGCAACCAAATCAATACACTTTTTATTGCTTTTAATTGTGTCTGACGGTGTTGACAAAAAACAAGGTATGATCGGAGAAACACCTGATTTCTGAAAAAAAATGGAAAATGGGGAGATTGGCATTGTGCATTTCTGAAAAGCCAAGACCTTTGTCTACGAGGATATACCATATTATTTTGTAATTCACTTCGTTTTTTTCTTTCAAGATTACAACCTGTTTTAGTCACTTTCTCAAGAATCAGTGATAGGCGCACAAGCGCCTGTCGCGTGCCTTCTCCCTCCCCACCTGAGTTGTTGCGTAGACCTCACATCGCTCGTGCCCATTCTCGACGGGTCTGATTAATTTGTATGACTGACTGAAGTCTTTATTGTACAAAACTTCAAACAAAATTCTGAATTATAAAGAAATCAAATGATATTGAAATATGAAATTATAATTGTATAGGCTATTATTTTCCCCTCCCTTGGAAGGGCAATATCAGCCAAGGTGGACAAAAGGGCAGTTGCTCGGGCACCGTGGGCAACTATGCTGTGCACGTGCCTGCTTCTGCCCCTGTTAATTTGCCCTGTTCTGTGTGTGTCTCCACCCCCCCCCCCCACCACCACCACCACCACCACCCATCCCCCCCACCCCCCCCCCCCCCCCACCCGGACGTCCGGACCCTCCACCACCGGCTTCTGTGACGCTTCTCTGCAACTGGACACACACACACACTGACACAGACACAGACAGACACGCTCCTGGACTCTTCCACTTCCATTTTCCCCTAAAATAAACCATGTAAAGTGACGCAACTGTGGTCCTCTTGTCTGGGCCGTGATGGGGGAGTTTCAGAAACTATAGTCATCACAACGGTATAGGTTTTCCCCCTTACTATCAACAATGAATTTCACATGCTTGCCAATGAAGTTCACCCATATACATATACAAATTGGTTGGTCATGTCACTGTTTTGACAACACAACATAAAACTGTTTTGAAAAGAAAACATCATTTAATTCAAAAAGGTAGAGGGCTGGAGGGCTGCGGCGTTCAAGTGGTAAAACTGGTGGTGGTTTGAAGGTGCTCTTTGGCCAAGACGTAGAAAATATATTTAAAAAAGGCAGGACGCCAAGGCACTCTTCTTAGATAAAACCGCTTTATTATTAAGTCTAGTTCATGTTAGAACTTAAATAATTAAAAATACTGCCACTGCCAACATGTTTCAGCCGCTACAGGGCCTTCATCAAGGCACAGGGTTTTTTTGCTACCTAAACGTGGCGCTGGCTGGCTGTCAGATTTATGATAACTAAAAGTTCTAAACTCAACATTGTAGGCTATTAGAGAGGTTGATTGTGAGCATATTTTGTACCCTAATATGTAGACTGTGTGTAGGCTACATTTCAACCTTTCAGGCTCTAGCCGACTCACAGGCATCAAAATCTTTCGTGTCTATTATAGGCGCTCAAGCGCCTGTCGCGTGCCTTCTCCCTCCCCACCTGAGTTGTTGTGTAGACCTCACATCGCTCGTGCCCATTCTCGACGGGTCTGATTAATTTGTATGACTGACTGAAGTCTTTATTGTACAAAACTTCAAACAAAATTATGAATTATAAAGAAATCAAATGATATTGAAATATGAAATTATAATCGTATAGGCTATTATTTTCCACTCCCTTGGAAGGGCAATATCAGCCAAGGTGGGCAAAAGGGCAGTTGCTCGGGCACCGTGGGCAACTATGCTGTGCACGTGCCTGCTTCTGCCCCTGTTAATTTGCCCTGCTCTGTGTGTGTCTCCACTACCCCCCACCCCCCACCCCCCCGGACTTCCGGACCCTCCACCACCGGCTTCTGCGACGCTTCTCTGCAACTGGACACACACACACACTGACACAGACACAGACAGACACGCTCCTGGACTCTTCCACTTCCCTTTTCCCCTAAAATAAACCATGTAAAGTGACGCAACTGTGGTCCTCTTGTCTGGGCCGTGATATAGGGGAGTTTCAGAAACTATAGTCATCACAACGGTATAGGGTTTCCCCCTTACTATCAACAATGAATTTCACATGCTTGCCAATGAAGTTCACCCATATACATATACAAATTGGTTGGTCATGTCACTGTTTTGACAACACAACATAACACTGTTTTGAAAAGAAAACATCATTTAATTCAAAAAGGTAGAGGGCTGGAGGGCTGCGGCGTTCAAGTGGTAAAACTGGTGGTGGTTTGAAGGTGCTCTTTGGCCAAGACGTAGAAAATATATTTAAAAAAGGCAGGACGCCAAGGCACTCTTCTTAGATAAAACCGCTTCATTATTGACTCTAGTTCATGTTAGAACTTAAATAATTAAAAATACTGCCACTGCCAACATGTTTCAGCCGCTACAGGGCCTTCATCAGGGCACAAGGTGAATCAAGCATCATTTAATTCAATACTGTCCTACACTGTTTTTCCCTTATATTAACACTGCACTCAAATGTCACATTTATTCATGTATAGAAAATGTTTTTGGGAGGTACATCTCACATGGAATCTCTCAAGCTAAACAAACTAGCAAAAGTAGGCAGCATCTGTGTTCAGTTGTTTGTTTTTCTTTTCCTTTGTCAAGAAATGCACACGGTAACACCATCATTCATTTTGTCTAGAGATAGCACGGTATAGTTAGTTTGTCTTAAACTGTAAAGAAACCTGCCAGGAAATATTTTATTTTCTGGTAAAAGAGGACTATGACAACTCTTTTTAAACAGGTTTTGGTCAGAAGCCTATTAGGAATCATAAAGGCAGCTTTATTGCCAAATTTGTCACAATGCATAATTGCTTATAGATACAGGCTGGACAAAAATCAAAAGTGAAAGACAAGATGAACAACAAATAATATAGACTATGGTCTTATGTTCTATCCCGTCTAGAATGATTTTATTGTAGTAAATAACACAATAAATAAATAAATATAACTGAAGAAAAACATCCCAGTAACGTCCGAAATTCCCATCGAATTACAACGTCAAATGAAATAAAACATTTAACTTAAGATGGACAAGGATTATTCTGGGGCATGCACATGTATGTAGGGTAGACTGAGTACAGTTGAGTACACTTTTATTTTTGTCCCTTTCCATGTACAAATTAGACTATTAAAACGTCCTTAAAAGAATGTTGTTTTGGACAGAACATATTTTCAGGATGTGGGCAAATATATAGCCAAGGAATTGTATATCTAGGATGCTTATTTATGTAATTAATCAAACAAAAAATATGCACTTTTGTCCTAACTGTACCCGAGCTAAAAAACGGTGGGGTATAGTTGAGACGTAGCCGGGTACAGTTGAGACACCATTCTTTTTTCTTTCTTTCTTTCTTTCTTTTGCTAATAGCATGGCCACTAGAAAATTTCGTTACTGAACTTTACCCATTAGCCATTTTACACTGGTTTTACATAGCAAAATTAGCACTACTAGCGTCTCAATTGTCCCCTTCTGGTCAGATCACACATTGATAAAGACTGTTATGCTGTCAGGGAATATGTATGCTTTTAGAGCACATATCTTGGTTTGCAGTGTAATGTAACTTATATCAAGAGGTTAACTATTGGTAATTAGATATTCATTGTTGAAGGACCCTGGTGAACGGAATCTGACCCGTCAAACAGCTTTCCCCCCAATATCTTTGGATCTGCGTTCTGTACTGGTTTCAAATGTTCCATGATCAAAGAGGATGTTGATGCACACATCTACAGCAAAAATTAGATCAGAATCTTGTTGTTGTCCAGAGATATTTGATTTGTCTCAACTGTACCCTGTACTCAACTACTCCGTCTACCCTACTAGATCAGCAGTGCTTAGACATACAACACTGTTTACAGATGCCAATTTGTAAATTCAATAAAAGGAAAGGTGGCAACAAACAGACTAGAACGGTCCCTGCATTAGTTTGAAAAATTGAAGTCCAACTTGTTTTGGTATTGACTGAAGTGCAGTCGAGAGCACAACATCCAGCTTGTCTTTTAAGGGTTCTAAAACAACAATGAAGCGTAAAAGTAAAAACAACTCACCAGGACACGACATGGATACAAAAGTTAGAAGTAACGCAAAAGCCAACATCATTAATTGTTTTTGTTCATATTCAAAGTCCATGCTGCTGATTCAGGAGTGCTCAAGTCACACCTGTACCTGTAGTAATCAGGGAAGCCAATCGCTTTGTCCTGTCAGCAGCCCTGCATGTAACATAATACCCAACCTGCCAGAACCTGTTCAGGTTGTAGACTTCCGTCTCAGTATAAAGACATGAATAGTGGTAGCTCATGCTATTTAATTATTTACTCCTACATTTTTCTAAATAGTTTTTGTTACCCCTCAGCAGCTTTGTTAAATACTATTGTAAAAGCAGGTTTCACACATTTTGCAGAAATGATGAAATCGCCTACTGTCTACAAGTTATTATAAGTCCTTGCATCCTTTCCTGCTGCTTGAAGCCTCAGTGTCACATAGTCTCTATAGGAAAACAATGACGTTTCCATGCTGTCAGCAGAGCAGCAGAGCTTTTGGGGGAGATTTTCCCCATTTAACATCCCACATGAGATAATGACTTTTCAAAATATTGAATAAAACCTTGATCATATGGCATTAATCATGAGGCCTTACAATCAATTGGCCTTACATCACGAGCCCACAACTAGCAGAAAAGGACACAAGGAAAGATAATGACTTGTACCCACTCTATATTTCAATATTTCCTGGAATGGAGCCACACCCTAGAATGTACTTCGTTTTACACTTCCAGTTGGAGGTTGAACCATCTATTGTACCTCTCAGAGATGCCTAAAAGATAACGTCCCACCAGATCACTTATATCTGGTGACTGACATATAGTTCTTATAAGAATGTGTAATGTTTCAATTACAATGCTTTAGCTTTTTATGTATTCTTCATTATTAGTCTTTATCATTAATTGGCTACTGTATATCAAGAAATCTGCCTTGCCTCACAATGCAGATTAAATTTTCCCCCTAAAAACAGGAAGGTCCATTTGACAAATACAGAAATCCTCTCTACTGTTTGTCTTCCATCTTTGTCTACATAACAAACACAAGATTTGTGCTCAAATAACCATGCAGTTCAAGTACAAAACCAGTTTCACTGCCAGGCAGAAGATTGCTTGCGTAGATAAGGACAAACCATCTTACGGTACAGTATCATCACACACTATTAAGCCCACATGCAGCGTCAATGTAGGAGCCATTTGAGTACTTTGTTTATATTTTCTCATCTTTATTTAACTCAAGGAAGAGCGCGACACTGCTTCTTCACAGTTCACCACTTTTTTCTTTGGTGCTGACGTTTCGGCACTAGTAACCATACCACAAGTGAAAAGACTTCTTAAATAAACAAGTGCATCATGGGACACCCAAAAGGAGGTCCCTCCCAATAATTACAACATGGATGTGAATACTATTTACATATATACATAAAAAGGGGGCAGGAAATAAGACACAGCATCAGGGTCCATACATTACATGAGTTAAAAATTCACCATTGTAGTCAGTCCACATGAGTAAAATTATAACATCACATTTAAACACAATTCTTCATTTAATCCACTTTTAAAACTTTTCAAAGTAAAGATACAGTATGCCTCTCATTGTAATAAAAGACAATCAATATCACCACCACATTTTGTTTTTTTTACTTGTTCAATTCCAAAAATGCATTTGTATTCGCTTATTCTAGTGCGTAAAGGATGACTGGTTTTACCCACGTACACCAAACCGCATGGGCAAGTAATGGCGTAAACAACATGTGTGGAGGAACAAGTGATTACATTATTGATTTTGTACTCTTTGTTGTCAAGAGGATTCGTAAAAGTGTGAGATTTTTGCATGAACTGGCACTGTGCGCAGTGGCCGCACCCACAGACATCATATAGGAAGACTAGATGCGCCATCCGCGTTCCCGTCATGCAAGTCGAACGTCCGCGCATGGCGGCCATGTTAGCGCAGCCTGCTGGCTCAACCAGTTGCAGTGAGTTTTTGGTGATCCATAGTCTTCAGATGGCCATAATTCCTTCAAATTGACGTCAATTTTCGAAAGGCTTAGTTTGTTATACAGTATAAAAAAATCTGAACGTAAGTATTATGTTGACAATGCATAGTGATTAATATTCACGTTATATTATATTATATTATATTACATTACATTATACTGTACATGGGCCTACAATCATGTATAATATGGTTTAGTAGGCTTATTCAAGTCATTAAATAGATCCCATAAACAAATGCACAAAGTATTCTTTTATATTTTGAGTAAAATAACAATTAAACGATCCCATGTGTGCTACATTCTGCTTTGGGTTCGACAGCTCCAACCTGTGTGAGTCATGAGTCATGACGCTTAGAATTAAATTGTTGTGATGTAATCTCTTCCAGTACCTCATCTGTCGCCTTTATCTTGATCCAAATGCGATTAATATATCCCTTCCATCAACGTAATGCACAACAACGGTTAAAATGTGTATTTGCTCTTGGTCCATCTCTATTTTTGGACAAATAAATAAGTGGGAAGCATATTACTCTCCTGTGCGTTTTACCTCAGTCTGCACAAGTTTTAAGGAGCCCTACTATTTATATACACGTGTCAATATTTCAGCGAAATAACAGCATACATATTTCAGCATCTCAACGTCTCAATTCTTCAGTTAACTTCAGGTGTAACGGAGGCTCTGTGGAGAGTTTAGGCTGCGCTAATATGGCCGACCTGTGCGGACGTGCTTGAAATAAGCGATGACGTACTTAGTCTTCCTATATGATGTCTGTGGCCGCACCTGTAACACCCATTGGGGATTGGTGCAAGGAGCGTCTGGGATGACGTCTGGGGCGGAGATTTTAAATCTGCGTGTACCAGGAAGTCTCTCAGATTTTTGCCTCTTTTAGGGACAAACACGGGAGGTTCGGAAAACTCACTGGTAAGCTGGGGGTCGGTCGCCAGAATATGCCAGTGTTTCATAATGGAGTCTTTTATCTTTGGAAATGTTGGAGTATAAGTCGAAATAATTGTTAATGGTGTTTTTTGTCGGATGTTTTTTTGTGAGTGAGAAGATGTTCTCGTGAACTGTTGAGTGCTGTATGATGTGCCTCTTCCACCCAACTACTTGGATAGCCGCGCGCGTAAAACTTTTCTTTAAGGCACTCTGCCTTGTCAACGAAATCCGCGTTGTCCTGACATACCCGACGCAGACGGAACAATTGGCTTTTTGGTAATCCTCGTTTAAGAGGTACCGGGTGGTAACTGTCTGCTGACAGGAAAGTATTCCTGTCCGTTTCCTTCGTGTAGAGACTGGTAGTAAGAGACGACTCTGATTTGGGTACCCACATGTCCAAAAAGTGCACTCTATGGAGATCTGATTCCGCTGTGAATTTTAGATGAGGGCTGATGTCATTTATCCACACAATAAACTCCTCAAGTTGTGAATTTGTGCCATTAAATATGACAAACGCGTCATCTATGCAACGAAACCATGTGACTACGTGCGTAAAAAAGGGGTTAGTGTCTGCGTTTAGAATGTACCTGTTGTTCTCAAGGATGCCTACATATAGGTTTGTGTAGTTGGGGGCGAAAGTCGAACGCATGGCTGTGCCTTTTGTCTGTAAATAGAGCTCAGATTCAAAACTAAAGTAGTTGTACTTCAAAACAAAGGCAGCGAGGTCAACAATGAAATGCGAGGGTGGTAATGCTTCAGCTGGGCGGTCTTGAAGGAAAAAGCGCAATGTATCCAGACCCCCATTGTGTGGAATGTTAAGGGTGGTTTATGCCTCGAGATCAGCGTCCCTGCGTCATGATGAAGTGAGCCGCGCAGTTAACGGAGTGAAGCCCCCCCCCATCACGCAGGTACTCTGGGGCACCTCCCCGAAATTGTGTCTCGACGTAGGGATAATGCAGACAGCGACGGCGTGAAGGGCGAAAATAGGTCTCTGATTGGTCCTCTCGACCAGCCTGCTCTGTCCTCGAGTCGAGAGAACAAGCTACTTCCTTGTTCTAACCTTCGTCGGTCTACGGTCTGTGAGCTCTTCCTTAAATAAGTTGCCCGTGCTTTGTCGTTTGATTTATTTACACGAACCAAAGACAACACGTGCGCTTGCAAGTTACGACGCTGTTTCGAATTGAGCCGAAGTTATTTGGACAGTTGAACAGTGTTCCGAGGTCGAGGAAATATTCTGCTTCGTGCGACCTATCCTCGACAAATGAGCCACTTTTTTGTTCCAAACTATGCTCTGGCTGCGATCAAAAAATGCATGTGACATAAATATGTAATGTTTCATTTTCATTGTCGTCGACTCTGTGAAGCTAAAAACAACCGACACGTCTAGGTTACTCTTTGTATTGAAGGCAGTTTGAGCGTGAAATGACATCGCGCAGACCGCGCTTCAAAACAGGGCATAAACCAAAATTAACTGCATCATGGCTGGGACAAGCTCACTCCGTGGCACTGAAAGGAAGTATAACCCGCCCTTTAGTGTAAAGGCTCTCCACGTCTAAAGTGACCAGAATAGAATTAGGTGGAATTTCAGGTAACATGCTGAGCTTATTAATAAAATCAATTGAATCCCTTATGAAGATGGTAGGCTATGCACATACGGTTTGAGAAAATGGTCCACATATTTTGACAGTGGTTCCAAGAGGGTGTTAATACCATTAATGATGGGTCGCCCCGGGGGGTATGGTCATTTTTTGTGTATTTTGGGTAATGTGTACAACACAGGTCTGACTGGATGTGCACAAAAGAGAAAATCAAACTCAAAGGTTTTGTGATCCAAAGTTTTTTTTTAAACCATTCTGTAAAAATTGAAGGTTTGATACTGTTCTATTGGATCATTTCGTAATTTTCTGTAAAACTTGGTGTCACACAGCTGTTTTAAAACCTCATTTATGTAGCGGTCTACATCCTGCACGTCAATAGCGCCACCTTTTCTATAGCTTTGTAAACTAAATGAGGCATGGGCTATGAGAATGCTAATGCATAAATCCACATACTTGCCCTTTGGCGTTTCGTTCAGCTCTCTCCGTTCTGAAGAGGCTTTTCCAATGTTCACACAGGCAATTTATTTGCATGTCTAAAACTGCTTTTCCTCTCAATTAGCTCATCTGCATTCCCATTCGTTAGTTTTGCTGGTTATGCCATCATGACATTTACAATCAGCTAACAGTCAGTTTTCAGTGAGCTGCTTGCTTACCCAACGAAAGGGAATTTAGTCTCGACACGCAACGCAAGACTTGCAGGTTCAAAACAAAGCACGCGCTTGGTCAAAACTGCAAGTGCTCTGGGGTGGATTTCTCAAAACCAAAGTTGCTTACTACATTGGCTACTTTGTTGTTTTCAATGCATTTTCCCATTGGCAACTACCGAAGTTGCTAACAGGCTAGCAACTTCTCTTTTGAGACACTCACCCCAGGCCACCAGATGGAGATGGAAATATTGCCATTTTTACCAAACGGGTCAGTCAAACAAAACCTTGAGTTCCAAGCCATTGTATGACTATGAAAACGTTGCATAGTATTTGGAGTGAGGTAAAGGAAGAGTGGGATTTGAACCTGCAACTCTCTGATCTACATACTATCTCCCCACTAGGCCACAGCTGTTTACATTCTACTACATTTAAATTCAGCTGTGTATATCCCCCTCCCTCTTCATATTTACTTTCCTGTCTGAACTTGAGTCTGAGCTAGACATTCCTGGGGTGGATTTCTCAAAACAAAAGTTGCTTACTACATTGGCTACTTTGTTGTTTTCAATGCATTTTCCCATTGGCAACTACCGAAGTTGCTAACAGGCTAGCAACTTCTCTTTTGAGAAACTCACCCCAGGGGTCTATTAATGGGAGCAAAGCACGTTAAGAGTGCATGCGGGCCTGTGTACGTGTTGTGATCTCATGATCACGATTCCCTGCATTTCAAGACTTGTTAGAACTGGATATTCTAGTTTGGACACGGTTTAGTTTGGACACTGAATTCTTCAGTTGCATTAGGTCAATAATGGGTGTGTCCCTACAATGGGAATGAGAGGAAAACGTGTCAGAGCGGTGTGAAGTTTCTCTCCTGAAGAGACTATGAAGGCTAATCTAATTTATAGTGCCGTAGGTTGGCGGAGGCATGGATCCCGACCGAAGAGATCTGCGACTTGCAACATCATCGTCCTGTAATAGAACCGGTAAAATACATCAATTAGTGCTAGTGTTACATAGACAGAATACTTTTTGTCCTTTTGGATTTGTTCTGTGTCATTTACAGTACATATGATATGGTAACAAAAACACACAATAGACAAACACAATACCCCACCCCCCCTTATAGGACAAAAAGACAGGTTGGCAATATGACAACACCTCCAACTTGAATACAGTGATAAAGTCTCACAACATATACTGTAAAACAACAGAAGTCTAAATACATGTTTATTCACCGTGTCACTGGGATCCTGTGGGGTCGAAGGAGAAGAGTCTGCACAGCATGGGCTGCACGAGCAGCAAGTAGAGCCTGTGTCAAAAACAGCAATATGTGTGTTAACCCCTTTACGCAGAGCCTCTCTTATAACCAAACTGACACCAAAATAGTAGTGATCAAGTCTTAATCTGTTACTCAAGGGCATGGCGTCACCAACGTGGTGCCCACAAAAATTATCATTCAATCATAGTGTGAGAACGATGTCAAGACATCGTCAGGACATTGGTAGAGAATTTTGCAACAAGTAGCCCTCAGATAGCCCTCAGTTGCCCTCAGACCCAGAGCGGTTGGAGAACCTTAGGGTCTTGGTAATATCACAGCAATGTTGTTGTAATGTAGTTGAGTTTTTTCAGCAATGTGTAAACAGGTTGTGCTGGTGGGCCCATCGGCACACTGAGGCTATGCAGAAATTATTTTCCATATAAGGCCAGAAAAAAAATGTCCAAATAAAAATAGTTAACGCTTGTTAGGCATGCTCTTACCTTTGTTGTTCCTCTTGCAACGTATAACAACCGCCAACACAAATATTGCCATTCCTACTGTAGATAGGACTGTAATCCACAAATCTAGAGTAAAGGATGATAAACATTATGAGCAAATGGAGCTGCCTGGCAATATAGGTAGGCTATATGGTATATGAAATTACAAACAATATCTGTAGGCCTACATTTTTATGATCACCAACACACAAACAAAACAGAACTTGATTTATATTATGCACGCGCAAACACAAACACACACACACACACACACACACACACACACACACACATTTTTAGAAAACGAAAGGCACAAACCAAGGTAAAGTGCCTGTAAAATGCCTGTGTAAAAAGCTAGCATTAGGCCCACGTGGATAAAAAGACCCAGTTCTATATCAGAGATCTTACAGCTGTAGACATATTCGGTGATCTTGAAGAATTCAGTTCCATGTTCCACCTTACAAGTGTACTGGGTGTACAGGTGCACAGCCCTCCACGTGTCAGCTGAGATGTTGATCACAGATTTCTTCTGGAAGGTTCCATCCCCATTAGGCAGCAGATCAGATACAGATCCATGTACCTGCTTGCCTTCTCTATACCAGGTGATGTTCACTTCCGGGTAGAAGCCTGTAGCATGGCACATGATTGTAGAGGGGGGAAAACCACTGAGGAAGACTGAAACATCTGGGGGAACTGGAGAAAAATATGAAGTATGAAGTAATGAAATTTATTTTTAAAATAAATAAATCAATCAATAAATAAATCAATAAATAAAGCCCTTAGGGTTGAAATTGCAGGCCAGCTTTGATGTTATAGGCTACATATAAGGTGAACATTGGTAAAGTGGGGCGATATTTGAAATTTCAGGTTCTCTGCCATATGCAAATGCCATTACATCACATGCCAAACTTATTTTCAAAATCTAGGATGTCTTTTACAAAATTAAGCAGACATTTTGGAAATATTTTTATTACAGGATAAATTATTTTGCTATCAACAGTTCAGGATCAACTTCATGACCATTGGTAAAGTGGGACATGTCTGCTGTTAAAGAAGAACAGCATTGTTTTGCCATTTATTCCACAATTGACATGGATATTTAAGTTTGTTATTTGTGCATTTATGTAAAACTGTTTGTTTACATACATTTTGCTACCTTGATAAAAAATAATTTGTTGCATAAACCTTTTTACATACAACGCACCCATAAACCTGATAGACTACAGCAAGTATATTACTACTGAAAAAGAGACTACAAGATTTTATTAGTAATTTTCTTATAATAAGCAATTATAAGCAAAATGTAAATAATACACTATTTGCTGTCCCACCATAACAAAAATCCCTGTCCAACTTTAACAATATGCCATTGGTAAAGTGGGACAGTGGAAAATGTGCCCCTATTTAAAATATTTTATTTAAAAAATCAATGCATTTTTAACTAGATGATACTTAATTAAGTCACCTTTCATATGAAAACAGTTGTTGAGGCCTAACACCAATATTTAAAGCGCTAGGCCCTTAACATTATTGACCTCAGATTGCTACTGTATGTAATTTGCAACATCGTTGGTTTTATTGGTTCAGCCTTTGAGTGACATGTTATCACACCCCCCAGGAAGACATCACAACCACACTATTATATTTAAAACATTACATGCTAGAGGAAATTTATCCAAAAGATTTAATTGACTACAGTAAAGCAACATGAAGATATTGATGACAAATGTTAACTGTCCCACTTTACCAGTTGTCCCACTTTACCAATGTACAGTTACAATATATAAGTTAAAATATTTGGAATCATCCAACATTGTGTGTAGGATGTAGTTACAGAAGCAATTCATAAATCACAAGTCATGAACACATTTGCTTTATGCCAAAAACATCAAACAGTTTTAAGTCTTCTACTGTACCTGTCTTATCCACGCATCCTGATACATTCAGAATGTACATTTTTAGTATCTTAATGCAATCATATGTAAATTCAAGCGGTCCTGCAGTCAGCTTCTCTCCATCATATGCTTTTTTTGGTCCAAAATATTGAGGCTTTCCAGTTTTGCTATCGTATTGGCATCCACACGTCATTTGGAGAGTATGCAAACCTGAAATATACAGTTGTGAATTATGAAATATCACTCTGAAATGCATCTACTGTGTCATTTTGTGGAGTGGACGGGTATTTTATTTTTGCTTTTTCATCTGCCTTTGATTAACTTGTAGGGTTATGGGCTATAATCTTATTGATCTACTCTTAAAATATTAGCCTACCCATAATATAGTTTCTTCTTTCTCAAGCACATTGACTGCCATCTAGCCATACAACAATACAATGAAATACAACTATATTTGCTGGATAATGTGCAAATAATACTACTTTTGCTGCTATTGCTATTGCTATTACGTACTGTATAGGCCCTATGTGTGTCCACTCACCGCCAGTTTCGTTTCTTTTATACCTCTCCAATGCAAATATCCTCTCAAACTCCTGCTGGCTTCTTTGTGACTCTTTGGTGCTAGTGTTCCAGTACTGTGGGTCCAGAGTGGCCATGCACTCCATCCTGGGAACTTTCCTCCTGTTGTTGCTGTCGTAGTAGCAAATTTCTCTACCGTCGAACACATCAGTCTCCACATATTCAGGAACGCCTTGGATTCCAGACATGGCGGTGTAGTATTGCTGCAGGGTGAAGATATCTGGAGAATACAAATACCAAACCATGGAAATCATTACATTATTCAATGCAGTAAGGTGGATAATAAAAACATACATACCCATGTTGTTGCTATTGTTGCTGTTGTTACATACAGCATGCCTGTTACAAATGTCCCTCCATTCTCAACTCCTCATGTTCCTCAATTTGCCCATTGCTGTGGGTTCATTTTTATTTATTTTGTACTACTTTTGCAACAGTTATAGCAGAGGTTTGCTCTACCCGTGTTGCTGCAACTGTAGTTCCTAATTTTATTCTGCTGCAGAATTGGATCAGTGATCTTATGTTCTAAATTGCAGTCTAAGGCAAAAAAAGGTATATGTGAGAATGTGTAATCTCATTCATCAACTGTGGCAAGACAATATTGGAGTTAATCTGTCTAGGATGGTTCCATCGATGGGCTATTCACTCTTTGCTGAAAATACTCAACTACGTCACAACAATAGTGCTATGACATTTACGAGAGCCTTAAATTACAGAGGACACTCTCTTTACAATGTTGGAGACAGTAATGGTTACAACATGAACTCTGGGGTTAACCTGTGTAGGATGGGGATGGCAATGTTGTGAGAGAGACTTAGAGAAGGATGTGGGGGAGCTTTACAGTTTTCATCTGAGTACTTTTCACTCATTGCCGTAAAGAGTCAACTACTGTACATCACAACAACATTGCTATTACATTACAGAGAGCCTCATAACAGATTTAATCTCGAATTGGTAATTACAATTTTGGTGGCACGCAGTGAGGTTGTAACATACATAGTCTCTGTGCAAAAAGCTTAAGGGAAACACTGCACAGAAAGGTCTGCTACACTCTCAGAGTGCCCTCCATTTTGCAGAGACAAATACAACTTGCATGTCATCATGCACTGCTTATCCATCTATGCACTATTTCCCTGTCCTGTAGAATTTGCTGATAATTCACTCCAAATTCACAATAATTTTTTATATGACTCACCTGAAGAAGTTTGGATTACACGACCGACTAAAAGTACGATCACCCTCCACATCTTCCCAGCTATTCCTTTGTTTTTTCAACACTGGGGTCGGGACCCCATGCGGGGTCTCCTGGAATTCAAATGGGGTCGCCTGAAATGTCTAGGTTTGAAACAAGAACACTGATTAATACATGTATGACTAATTAATATGACAAAATAATTGATTAATGTTCTGATTGAAACACATCATACAACCATGGATCTTCATAAATATCCATAGGTTTAATAGCCTACACGTAACTCAGTTGTGTGTGTGTGTTGGGAAGGTTGGGAACCACTGAGCTATTCCTTTGTTTTCACAGTTTCCTGCTTACGCGAGTCTCCCCTTCTATTATAGTCATGCAGTGCTGCAGAGGTGGCAAAGTAAAAGTAGTAAAAGTAGAGGTAAAACAAAACATAGCCTATAACTTGACTGAGTAACTTGTCTACAGTCACTATAGAGTGATGTAGCACCTGATTCTGTGCAGGTTGGATCAAACTTTGGGGATTTCTTTACAGGTTTTTAGTTTTTTCAGTAAAAACAACATGTAGCTATACATACACGTTATGCATGGTCTTGTGTTCTATCCACACCTAGTATAACATTAATTTTATTGTAATAAATAACCTTTTGACCCACTGCAGTATCTGAAAATAAATAATTAAATATAGCTGAACAAAATATTTTGTGTACAATACTGTTTGAAGAACTTGAAGCCGAAGTCAATTTTGCTGTATATTGGCACATGGACGACACAGCTTGTTAAGGGTTCTAAAACTATGACAACTCTTTTAAAACTTTGGTTAGAAGCCTAAAAATGTATCAAAGGCAGCTTTATTGTACATACATACTGCTTTATTGCATACTGTACAGCGAAATTGCAATTACATTTGTCGCCGTTACATGCATAGACATCGGCAGCACAAACACTAGGCTTTAAGTCAAAAAGACAAGGTGAACAACATGAAGCAAAGTACGGTCTTGTGTTCTGTCCAATCTTATAGTAAACATTTTGCCCCTCTGCAGTATCCACAAATAAATAATTAAGTATAGCTAAGCAAATACATTTGTGTACAGTAAAGTTTGAAAAGCATGAAGCTTAAGTCAATTTTGCTGTATTTTGGCACTGAACTAAACAGCTTTTTTAAGGTATCTAAAGCTACAAGCGTAAAAGGAAAGACAACTCACCAGCACACGGCAAGGATACAGAGGTTAGAAGAAACTCAACAGCCAACATAACAAGTTGGATCCCATGATCCTACAGACTTACTGTCTGCATGAACACTTGTAATATGATACCCAACCTGTTCAGACTTGACTTCGTCATGTATAAAAACATGAATAGTAGTGTAGCTCATGCCATTGAATTCTTAACTCCTGTGGAAGTTTTTCGAAACGCAGTTTGTTACTTTTCAGCATTTTTGATGAATGTATTGTAAAAGCATGTTTCAAAAACACTTTGCGGAAAAATTATGAAATAATGGGTACAATTCATTGAAGTTCCTCACATCCTTCCTCATATCCTGTTAGACTCAGAGTCGCCCCGCCTCCATGGACAAAGTTTCCCCACTGTCAGTAGTCTTACTCTTACGCACAAACTACATTCTGCATTCCCTGACCTAAGTGTGTTGCTTTAACCCATTGATGCCTGATGTTGCGTTGCGCAACATTGGCCCTGGCGCCTGGAGCGTCATTATGCAACATTCAGGCTCATGAGATTTGAGACAACTTTATCAAAAATCTTTGTTTGTTTGAGATGAATGAACACATTCTAATGACAGATGAGGGTCTTAGCTTTTAAATGTGTTCTTATTGCATGTTTTTATGTGCTTCAGAGGCTGAGATATTTAGGTTTTTATAGGCTGAGGTCAGCTTCTCTTAAAAAGGGGTCAGGCATTCAGCACCCCTTTTTGCCAACATGTCATCATGCATAGGCGTATCTATGACACGCTGATTTGAACCCACTATCGCTTGTGTCCAATACGCATTTTTAAGTTAAGTCGTGCTCCACAACGCCCAGTGACAGGTTAGGTTTACGGATGGTTTTGGTTTAGGCACAATTTAGGTAGAAATTCGCCTAATCTCGCTGTTCTTGGCAAAAGTAAAGCAGCAGAAACATTGCTTCACTGTCAGGTTAGGTTTAGGGGTGGTTGTGGTTAGGGCACAGCAAAGCATATTTGCGTTTAGTAACAGAAATGCGCTGTGACAAAACAAAATCGCCGACACGGCGGGAAAACTGCGCAAACCTCGTCACGTGTCAAAAGTGCATGAAAGCGCTTTACCGTTGCGTTGAGGAGCACGCTTTAACTTCAAAATGCGTCGCACCAACACGCTGAATGCACTAGCGTGCGATACATATGCTAAAGCATGATGACAGCCTGTTTTTGCAGGTGCCTTATGTGTCAATGGGTTAATGCAGGGATGTCAAACTCAGGCCCGGGGGCCAAATTTGGCCCGCGGAGCCATTTTTTTTCAAATGTGCATTACAGTTGGCCTAGATACACCATTAATGTACAGCATAACACAACATGAACATGAAATTTGCTGTATCACAGGATGTGCAGACACATTCGAACAGACAAATATGATGGGAAAGAGTGTATGTGAAATTTAACTATGATTATGAAGTGCATGCATGCATGCACAATTTCAGTCATTCAGTCAATTTCACATTTAAAAAAATAATTGTTGAGTTCGGCCCACGACTTCGTTCCAGATTTTGATTTTGGCACTCAGTCAATTTGAGTTTGACACCCCTGCTTTAATGTGACAAAGGTGTGAGAAGCTAATGTTGTTTGTGGTATACCAGGGGGTTAAGAAGCCGTTAAAACATAGAGTAGGCTATATGGATATTTTTGAATATAGTAAAAGGCTAAAATGCACCTTACCTGTCACAATGGAGTTTTTATTTTTATCCACGTCATATTTATACATAAAAGGATAAAGAAAATGTTTAACATTTAAAAATATCCACATAGGGCCTAAGTGTAACCAGCATATTAGCCTACCAGGGGGCAGTGGGGAGAGCCCAAGCTCGCAGCAACTGGCTGTTTGTCTTGCCGTTCAGATTACGATAAGTTAAATGAAGTTAGGGTTGCGTCTTTGCAGGGCCACTGACAGCTTTGGCTGGGCCCAGGACAAAGTCATCTGAAAGGGCCCCCTCCCAATACAATGTAATGAGAACCCAATTTTGGGCCCCGTCTATCCCTGGGCCCGGGACAAATGTCCCCTTTGCCGTGTGTTTGTGTACACATCCCAGAGATTCCACAATTTTTCACCCGCAGAGTTCTTTTTAACTGGAAATGTAAATTTATAGCTATGTCTTAAACTAATGGTCTTGCATCATACCAGATAGATAGGGCAAACATGGCTTTTTGTGGTCATGGCAGCCATGGCTCAATAGTTAGAGTGCTGGGCTTTAGGTCAGAGGGTTGTAGGTTCAAATCCCACTCTTACCAGCATCCTCATCCTGAAGTGCCCTTGAGCAAGGCACCTAAACCCTCATTGCTCCAGGGCCTGTAACCAATACCCTCACAATATCTGTAAATCTGTAGGCTATGGTTAAAAAAATCATAAACTAAGTTTAATTTAATAATAGCTCGCGAAATGCTGATATGATATACATCAGACCAAATAGGTATTGATATGATTTCATATTGTTTTGCCGATATCTTATTAGCATGATACGACCTCATCACCCGCCTCACCTTCCTCCGGATCCTCCGGAATGGGCAGGACCCTCAGTCCTCCACTCTTGAGTGTCACCTCACAGCTGTACTGGGCCTT
Organism: Engraulis encrasicolus; assembly: GCF_034702125.1. Classification (NCBI taxonomy): domain Eukaryota; kingdom Metazoa; phylum Chordata; class Actinopteri; order Clupeiformes; family Engraulidae; genus Engraulis; species Engraulis encrasicolus. The sequence continues at coordinate 47,379,094 of NC_085870.1, read as the reverse complement.
CTTCCTCTCCTCATGTGACACAATAGGCTCTTACCCACAGGCCCAGTTCTACTGGGTTTTCGTTCTACCGAGGTGTGGCTTCAGTTTTTATTTGAGCTCAGTTTTCTTCTGGAAGGTTCCATCCTCATTGGGCAGTGTCTCATCTACATCCACATCGTCCTCTATCTCTTCTCCGTCTGTCCTCCATGTCATCACCACTTGCTCAGGGTAGAAGCCTGTGGCATGGCGCACTACATAAGGCCGCTTCTGGACAAGAGACACAGATGGACGGACTGGATAAAAACAAAGAGAAAACAATGATTTATATTATGAGGAAACAGGTGATTGAAAAGGAATGAGACTAACATAGTGTACATCTTGCTGTATCTTCCCAACCCAGATGGTTGTTTCCAAAGCTGACATACTTCTTCAGCCAATCAGAACAGTCCTTTTGAAAGTAGGCCTTCCTGTGTGGCACGTAATTTTCCATACGGTTCCAATACAGTATTGGCTGCCTGCGGCATTGACGGAATCCAGGTCATAGTCTTTGGGTCCATTGACATGAAGTCTTCTACATTGTAGCCAAATGCTTCAAAAGCGTCAGTGGCATCAGTCTCATCATCCCACTGGCAGCCATACATCTTCTGAAACACAAGCACCCCTAAGAGACGGGCAGTGTAAGAGGAGAGTTGGAAGTTTACAATCTACACCAATGGTACCAGAATAGCTGTTCCATTGTATACAAGCCATATTCAAGCCATAAGTCATGGTTTACTTTAAAGAGTATGTTATTTATTACTTCAACCCTCAAGCGACCGGACTGTTTTTGCGGCTAATATGAATGAGCAGGGTAATTTATGAGCCCAATGAGTTTATGTAGGAATACCGCTATATACATTATTGTTGAGGGGTCATTCAAATTTATTCACATCTTTGACATACTTGTCCCTCACCTAAAGCGACTTTTTGATCATCAGAATGATTTACATGCCAGCATCTTGTGTCTAGCATCTCTGTGTAAAGATATGAGCAATAAATGGTGTAATCATTCAGGAAATGCTAATTGGATACCCTCACTATATGCTTGATTGGCTATCTCAGGTAGAGCCCTATTTTTTTTTATAAATTATGTGATATTTAACGTTATAGATACAGTATTTATGGGCATCTCATCACTCCTTTCATGGTCATAAATGACACCACAATTTTTTTATTATAATTCCCATACAGATTGGCCAATCCTCACAAAATTCACTCACAACATGCACAACATAGGTATTGACAAACTCCTGGAAGAAAATGATTTTCTGATGAAAATTACAGAAATGGCACACAAAAATATATGCCCGGGGTCACCACGCTCGGTCGCTTTAAAGGGACACTCCACTGCATTAGGTTTGCATTAGGTTTTCCATTGCTAGACACACAGTCATACTTTTCAATGGTCTTGCAAAAATCTCTCAATTCCCCCTGAGATAAGAGAAATCCGCATTAATCTCTTCGCTTCATCTCTTAAAATCGTCATTTTACATCATTGACGGAGGAAATGAAAGAGAGAGGTGGATTTCTGTTGAGACTCCCCACCCTTTCAACCCCGCCCATAGGGGGTTGGACGTAATGCTCTAACAGACCTATCACAAATCAGTGTCCCAGTGCTTTTGAAATCACTGGCATGGGGCACCTAAGTCACGCCCTTCTACTTCCGATCCATGGGGCTGGAACTGTCAAAATTTTGAATGAGAGTTAATGGAGCGAGTCAAGCTAAATCCTCATCCCGTTTGGCATGTGCTCCGGATTTCACATATGGTGACAGTGCATTTGAAAGGTTTGGATTTGCGTTGTAAGACCACTCATTGTCGACACGCAAGAAACGTTATTTTAGCTTTTGTGCAAAACTGTGTTAGAGACTACACGTGCGCCTCGCATATCTGACGTGAACCAAGGCACAGCCAACCCTACCGCTGCACTGCGGCTTAAGTGGCTGCACGTCGGACATGCGTCATCTGTTGTGTAGTCCAAATAATTGTATATTTTTGCACACACACAACTCAAAAATTGCTTGCCAAGTGAAGTCAACAAGCACACCATTGGTTGTTATTAATTCTGAGGCACAGCATATGTGTGATCGACGGGGAAATGAGAGGTGGATCGGAAAAGAGCTTTGATCAGTCCATTACAGCCCAGTCAAAAGTTTTTGCGTTGCCAGCCCCATAAGCCGCCCGGAAGGGGTGGAGACTTAGGTGCCCCATTGAGGCTCCAGTAAGCAGTGTTGCCAGATTGGGCTGTTTCCCGCCCAATTGGGCTGCTTGGGATGGCCGTTTGCGGGTAAAAATGGCATTCATCATTCAGGATATCATCAGCCTCATCTGGCAACACTGCCAGTAAGTCACTAAGGGCGTTCATGACAGCGTCTTTCCTGCGAGGTTGAAAATTTGCTAGGCAGCGAGCATGCTCAGTTTGTCCGCGTGAAGCATCCTGGTTAGAATTTGCCGTTCACGATGCAGTTGAAGGGAGTGACCTCTGCGTGGCAGTCGTGTCACATGGCGTTGAACCATCGCGGGAACAAAAGTTTAGTCAAGCTGCCACGCAGTAGCAGAAAGCAACTGCGCTGGGCAGAAGACCTCCTCCATGATGTGAGGAATCTGCCGTGATTGGTGTTCATAGCTCATGTGATTCATGTGTGTGTAGTTGAACGTGCTTCATTTTCTACATGCTGAAATGCATTTCATGCTCAAATGCAGCATACCCAGAGTGGTATCATCCATATGTATGGTCGCACAACCCACTTACAACAGAAAAAAAGAGAAACAAACCACCCTGTCGTCAGATGCTCCATCTTCGCCACGTTAGGAGTGTATGCCGTAGGTTACAAAACCAGTATTATTCCATGGGCCGCCTGCTCGACGGTTAGAGTAGTGGTTGCACGCCTGACTTCCATTCATGAGGTCCCCGGTTCGAAACTGCACCGAAACACGGGGAGTCTTTAGTTGCTGATGGTTAATGTGGAAACAGACCAGTTGCGAGAGACTTATCTTGTCTTTTATGTATGAAAGTGCACGAAACAGAGTGGCCTTTGTGGTTGGCGCGCCATGGTAAAGCTACATATTGAACACCTGGGTTCAATCCTCGCAGCATGGGTTGGCGCTGTTAAGTAATTTTAAAACGGCCCTATCTGAATGACGATTTTGGTCCCAAAACACAAAATAAATAGCCTAAAGTGAATACTAATTAACTGAATTATTACATGGAAGTGAAGCCAAATCATCACATAAGACTTGTACCATGATTCACTGAGTGGTAACCTGTATCTCTACCACAAGACCACCCGATTTCTCTCCGAGATGCAGAGAGAGTCTCGCATTTCACAAGCATGTGCCGACGATGGTAAGCACGTCATGGAATTAGCGCCATGATTATTTAATTCCACGAGAGGGCGCCCTAGTACACCCGCTGTCAAAATAGGTAGATCCACCCACAGACCTATAGATCCACCTTCTTTGCCGCTGTTGAAATCTCGTCGTCCTGATGTGTCCAGCTTGGTTGCGACGCAGTTATCCCCTCCTTTTTATGACCAAGCAAATCACGTTTTGATCAAATCTTTTGCTGCGTGGTTGCAAACGAGCCTACTGGCATGGCTGGAAAGGAGAAGCTGGAGCACACTGCAGCTTAGTTTTCAAGACTTTATTTTGTAGACACACCTGACCAATGTTTTGCTGTTGCTACACCTTCTTCAGAGTCAAATCATGGCAAGAGAGAGACACACATTTCAAGACTTGACATTCACATGTGATCCCACTTGGTTTGGCTAAATTGGTCTAATCTCATTGCAGGTAATTGACCCCACCCAGCAACACCAGGACAGGATTGCAGACAATAGGCTCGTTTGCAACCACGCAGCAAAAGATTTGATCAAAACGTGATTTGCTTGGTCATAAAAAGGAGGGGATAACTGCGTCGCAACCAAGCTGGACACATCAGGACGACGAGATTTCAACAGCGGCAAAGAAGGTGGATCTATAGGTCTGTGGGTGGATCTACCTATTTTGACAGCGGGTGTACCAGGGCGCCCTCTCGTGGAATTAAATAATCATGGCGCTAATTCCATGACGTGCTTACCATCGTCGGCACATGCTTGTAAAATGCGAGACTCTCTCTGCGTTTCGGAGAGAAATCGGATGGTCTTGTGGTAGAGATACAGGTTACCACTCAGTGAATCATGGTACAAATCTTATGTGATGATTTGGCTTCACTTCCATGTAATAATTCAGTTAATTAGTATTCACTTTAGGCTATTTATTTTGTGTTTTGGGACCAAAATCGTCATTCAGATAGGGCCGTTTTAAAATTACTTAACAGCGCCAACCCATGCTGCGAGGATTGAACCCAGGTGTTCAATATGTAGCTCTACCATGGCGCGCCGACCACAAAGGCCACTCTGTTTCGTGCACTTTCATACATAAAAGACAAGATAAGTCTCTCGCGACTGGTCTGTTTCCACATTAACCATCAGCAACTAAAGACTCCCCGTGTTTCGGTGCAGTTTCGAACTGGGGACCTCATGAATGGAAGTCAGGCGCGCAACCACTACTCTAACCGTCGAGCAGGCGGCCCATGGAATAATACTGCTTTTGTAACCTACGGCATACACTCCTAACGTGGCGAAGATGGAGCATCTGACGACAGGGTGGTTTGTTTCTTTTTTTTCTGTTGTAAGTGGGTTGTGCGACCATACATATGAGTGATTCTCTAATTCGCCTACACTTTTAAGTCCGTGGATTTTATTTGGCAATTCCACTAACTATTAACTGCATCCAATGATGTTTTGGACATTAGAAAACATTTATCTTTCATATAATACAGAAAGTGTAGACATAGCATTATTTCCCTCAGCAAGAATGAATATTTAATACTGGTTTTGGGCGTTTTCATGCCGTCCTGTTTTCCAAATGTCAGATTCAGTCTTCATATTAGCATGTAAAGAAACTTGTTTTGCCCAAGACGATTGCAAATGTTGATTCACAGTAATCATCACAATATGACAAAACTGTCAGAAAGACCACTGTCCTTTCCATTTTACATGAAATTTGCCATTTTGTGTGTGTCCACGAAAACTGTGTTAACCGTGCCACGGTCTGAAACCTCCTCCATAAATCAGTAATGGTTTGGTCTTAGGCCATACGAATAACATCACGTGATGTCATAACCTCTTTGGCAGGATACGGGAAGACTTTTTATTAAATTTTGAGCTCCATCCTTCCATAATTTAATCCATTCTTTTTCATGTTCTCATAGCGGGAAAATTGCCTGTCAACAGTGTTATCAACATATTCATAAGAATCTGAATTAGAAATCACATGTAGAAAAACACAGATAAAGCATACAGATACATGAATTGATTAAGGTGTTGTGGTGGAACTTCTGAGGTCCTCAGTTAGCATAACACCATAAAAATGGCTGAAATGTCAACGGTGTTACCGTCAATGGTGTTACAATTAAGTATGACAGTCAGGGTTGCCAGATGAGGCTGATGATTTCCAGCCCAAAAAATGATCAAAATCCGCCCTAAAAACCCGCCCAATTCTATTGATTTATATGGCAGTGGGAAGGTTTTTCTGATAGATGCCATTTTTACCCCCACACGGCCATCCTAAGCAGCCCAATTGGGCGGGAACCAGCCCAATCTGGCAACACTGATGACAGTTAAGGAGGAGTATGTTTTTGCCAATTTATATCCATATTGACAGACAAACAAACAAAATAATTTGTGTTCTAGGGAGATGGGTTTGTCTGCTCTGTTTTTTTCTCCTAAGAAAGTGCCGACTTGTTCCCCTGCACTGTTGACCGTAACACACTTGAGTTACACCGTTGACTGTTTTGAAAGTGTTTTTGCGCTATTGATCCCTTATGTGTTGGAAAAATCCTATGAACATACACTAGGGATTATCTCTGGAGAAGGAAGTCTTGTGTAAGGAGGGTGACTATATTCAAATCAGACGTTACAGGGATTTATGATGAAAAATGTGTCAGTCTGTATCACAGTGACTCATAAAATCCTACTTATGAAGCTCAACAATCACATTTTCTATATCAATTGCACAGATTAATGACAACATTACTGCTAAGGGACATAAGCACTTTCAAACATATATTGTTTCAACTCTGTAGTATTTTTATATATGTTTGAAATGACGTAGTATTTGTCCATAACACTGTTGACAAAATAATTAAGCAAATGTTCGCTTTCATTAGAGTATTTGATAAATGATTTAAGATTAAGCTTGGCAATTTGTTTGTTTGGAAACTTAAATATATACACTATGTTAACATCTAGGTCATGTAGTTGAAAAAAAATATTGATAATTGACATTTTGCTTTTGCCAAAAGCGTAGGGAAATCGTAGAATCACTCATATGGATGATACCACTCTGAGTATGCTGCATTTGAGCATGAAATGCATTTCAGCATGTAGAAAATAGGCTCGTTTGCAACCACGCAGCAAAAGATTTGATCAAAACGTGATTTGCTTGGTCATAAAAAGGAGGGGATAACTGCGTCGCAACCAAGCTGGACACATCAGGACGACGAGATTTCAACAGCGGCAAAGAAGGTGGATCTATGGGTCTGTGGGTGGAACTACCTTTTTAGACAGCGGGTGTACCAGGGCGCCCTCTTGTGGAATTAAGTCATCATGGCGCTAATTCCATGACGCGCTTACCAATGTCGGCACATGCTTGTGAAATCCGAGACTCTCTCTGCCTCTCGGAGAGAAATCGGATGGTCTTGAGGTAGAGATACGGGTTATTACTCGGTGAATCATGGTACAACTCTTAGTTAAATTTGTGATGATTTGGCTTCACTTCCATGTTATAATTCAGTTAATTAGTGTTCACTTTAGGCTATTCATTTTGTGTTTTGGGACCAAAGTCGTCATTCAGATAGGACCGTTTTAAAATTACTTAACAGCGCCAACCCATGCTGCGAGGATTGAACACAGGTGTTCAATATGTAGCTTTACCATGGCGCACCAACCACAAAGGCCACTCTGTTTCGTGCACTTTCATACATAAAAGACAAGATAAGTCTCTCGCAACTGGTCTGTTTCCACATTAACCATCAGCAACTAAAGCCTCCCCGTGTTTCGGTGCAGTTTCGAACCGGGGACCTCATGAATGGAAGTCAGGCGCGCAACCACTACTCTAACCGTCGAGCAGGCGGCCCGCGGAATAATACTGGTTTTGTAACCTACGGCATACACTCCTAACGTGGCAAAGATGGAGCATCTGACGACAGGGTGGTTTGTTTCTTTTTTTTCTGTTGTAAGTGGGTTGTGCGACCATGGATGATACCACTCTGAGTATGCTGCATTTGAGCATGAAATGCATTTCAGCATGTAGAAAATGAAGCACGTTCAACTACACACACATGAATCACATGAGCTATGAACACCAATCACGGCAGATTCCTCACATCATGGAGGAGGTCTTCTTGCACGGCAGTTGGTTGACAAAAGCAGCGGTTAGCTGCTTGACAAAAATTTTGTTCCCGCGATGGTTCAACGCCATGTGACACGACTGCCGCGCAGAGGTCACTCCCTTCAACTGCGTCTTGAACGGTAAATTCTAACCAGGATGCTTCACGCGGACACACTGAGCATGCTCGCTGCCTAGCAAATTTTCAACCTCGCAGGAAAGACGCTGTCATGAACGCCCTTAATGAAGCACGTTCAACTACACACACTTGAATCACATGAGCTATGAACACCAATCACGGCAGATTCCTCACATCATGGAGGAGGTCTTCTGCCCAGCGCAGTAGCTTTCTGGTACTGCGTGGCAGTTTGACAAAACTTTTGTTCCCGCGATGGTTCAACGCCATGTGACACGACTGCCGCGCAGAGGTCACTCCCTTCAACTGCATCGTGAACGGCAAATTCTAACCAGGATGCTTCACGCGGACACACTGAGCATGCTCGCTGCCTAGCAAATTTTCAACTTCGTCAAAATTACGCCATCACGAACGCCCTTAATAAGACAGAGGGGCTTCGTAGAAAGGCATTTTGGATTCATACTCTCAATTCAGTGGAGTCTCAGGGCATAAATGAGAAACTCAATGGGTGCATCCCAATATGTGTCCTTGCCTCCTCCACTTGTGCTTGTCTCCTCGTCCCGCCTCCTGGCCCCTCCTCCGTGGAGAAAACGATAAAGTTTCCCAGCTGTCAGCCTCGCCACAACAACTTTTGAGGGACTGTTTTTCATTCACCATCCCAATTGCAAATGAGAAAAAGACTTTACAATTGAGCTTTTGCAAGATATTGAAATATAATGCTGTTGTCAGTGATGTCATCATGACGAGAAGCAAGTGGAGGAGGCAAGGTCACTTATTGGGATGCACCCAATATGTCTTGCTTTCTGTAACAAATTGCTCCAGCATCACGGCTGTGGTCTTGTAATAATTGTAGCTGTGGTTTTATTGACAATGTTCTTTGTGTATTGTTTTTTTCACTTTTTTGTTTTGTTTTGAGAAGTTGGCAAGCTGTCTAATTGTCTACAATCTTGTCCTGGTGTTGGGAGGTGTGGTCAATTACCTGCAATGAGATGAGACCAACTTTTAGCCAAACCAAGTGGGATCACCTGTGAATGTTAAGTCTTAAAATGTGTCTCTCTCTTGCTATCATTTGACTCTGAAGAAGGTGTACCAACACCAAAACGTTGGTAGCGTGTGTGCACAAAATAAAGTCTTGAGAACTAAGCTACAGTGTGCTCCAGCTTCTGCTTTCCAGTGATGTCTGTCCCACTGTGATGCACCTGCAAGCAGGGTTGCCAGATGAGGCTGATGATTTCCAGCCCAAAAAATTGTCAAAACCCGCCTAGGAACTCAAAATCCCGCCCAATTCTATTGATTTCTATGGCTAAAATTGGGGTTCTATTTCGTTCCTTCTGACCGCCAGAGGCGGTGCTTTCAGCACTGAATATTCATCTTACGGATCAGCAGGTCGAGAATTAATATCAACAAAGTAACACGTGACCTGGGTGACGTCACCCGGTGACCCCCGTGTCAGGGGTTAAGACACCGGTGAACCCAGGAAGCGACGTCTTTCATCTTCTCGATTGCAGGTTTCGAGTTGATCGTTTGAGATTTTGGGATTGACCTGACGCTGTGTTCGTTTCACACCCATAGGGTTGGGGCTGTGGGTTTTCCACCCCCCATGAAACGGCGTTGGTCGCTTTTTCCTTTGAGTATCTCTTTCACATTTACGATGTGTCCGACTCCGACTGAGTGTTATTCGCTCGGTGGAGGAGGGCTGGCTAGGCTACCTAGCCTGCCTAGCCCCTGGCTCGAGGCACTGTTCTCGCCGACTGGAGGCTAATAACTTGTCCTTTCCCGTGGAAGGTAGGCCGTTTTCTGATCATGTATTAACTGCTACCGCGTTATGTTCAGTAGTGTTTCCCGCAACTGGATTTGACGAGCGGTCTCGTGGCGTGATACGCTTTCGAGTTGGGATTAGGTATTAAGGCCTGCCTGCCTATGTTGGCCATCGTTTGGGTAAGTGGACTGTCATTTACTGTTTCGATTTATTTTCGCGGTGTTTCTCGCCGCGGAATGTTACTATTACTGGGCGATTGTTGTGACACTCGACGCGAGCTCGGTTACTTCGGTTCGCGTGCCTGTATTTACGTTACGGCTTCATTGTTTGTACAGTGTAGCCTGTCTGTACGGTTGCTCCACGGGCCAGTGTGTTTCGCTGTGCCCTTGCACCGTTGGCGTCACGCTGCTCCAGAGATTCAATCTACAATACAATCTCTCTCTCTCTCTGGCTGCACTCTGCTCACCCCGGTTGTTATTCCTGCCGGGTTGTGTTCTTCACTGGTTTATTATTGTCTGTTTTCACCTGGGGTGTCTTCGCCCCAGAAGTGTATATTTGCCTTGCATTTCTATCACTGTGCTACTCCTGTCTGCCCATGATATTGGCTGTGCTTATGGTATGTCCTCTATTGTGAGTCACTGGGTGTACAGCGCCTACCGACTACATTGCAATGTAATGTACTTTACTTTACTTTATTTCTTCAGGACATTGCACATGAATGTACATATACATACATGTACATATATGTAAATATGGCAGATTGTAGCCCGAGGGCTAATTTCCATCTGGTGTCCAAAATAGGCCGAATCCTAAATGTTAATGTCCATTATTATTTGCTTGTCAGCTTGGTGTTGCCGCCTGGCTGCTGGCTCCTGGCTCCTGTTGGCTACACTTGGGGCGTCCTCGCCCCTTGTGTTTTATATTCGCAGTATTTGCTGGACATTGTAGTGTCATCTCCTACCTGCTGCCAACTTTTTACCTACTATTGGGGTGCCCTCGCCCTGTGGGTATGTGTTGTTTGTTTGTTCCCTTCTGTGTGTTGCAGTGTTCGCTTCCCGACACGGGACCCTCGTCTTGCCTGATTACTGAGTTTCTTCTTGGCTGCCATTGGATGTCCCAGCCCCTTCTGTGTGGTACTCACCAGTTGGCCTGGAGCTCTTGCATCGGCTACCACTGGGGTGTCTTCGCCCTGCTGTGTGTATTGCCTTGTTTACCTGTCGGCCCTGACTGTCCGACTGCTGGCTTCCCTCTCGGCTACCACTGGGGTGTCCTCGCCCTGTGTGCCTGCCTGCCTGACTGATGCATTGTCGTCTAGGCCCCTGGGACTGGTGCCTCTCCTGCCTGGAGCTGAGATGCCTGCGGCTGAGGTTGACAGATGTGGCCTGTGCTGCTTGCTCAGGTCTGCGTGCGAGAGCACTTACGGCCGGGCTGACGCGATTTGGCCCTCGGCCTACAGTTCCGCTGGCCACTGGTGGAGTTGTCGGCCCTGTTTTGCCGACCTGCAGCCTCTGACACACGGTGACCGTGTTTTCAAATGTGCCCTGCCTGCTAGCGACCCGGACGGTCGCACGCCGCCGCCACGGCTGTCGCCCTCTGCCGCCACGGCTGTCGCCCACCGCCGCCACGACTGTCGCCCACCGCCGCCACAGCTATCGCTTGCCGCCGATGAGCGCACCATGCCCTCTGTTCAGGTGACACCGTCACAGCCCAGTTGCATTGCTTGTTGCATTGCATTGGCACTGGACCCTTTCTGGGTGAGTTGGCCATGGGTGTTTTTCGCCCGATGGCTACATGTGAGTGCCGTACCTGCTACTGCTACAGAGTGGGTTTCTGGCCACAGGTGGCCTCCACCCTGTGGCATGCTTGTTGATGCCATGGCTACTACAGCTGCCACGGCGTGCCGCTGGGCCGTACGCACCCTGCCATTCCGGTTTACATGGCTTGCTCGGTTGCTTCGCATGCTTGCATACTTGCTCTCTTGCATGGCTGCATGACTTGCATGAGACCGCATGTGTGCTCCCCGCTCCTCTGCTGGTCTCTACCATTCAGCGTCCTGCGACTGTCTGTCGCTCTCCTGGATACCGCCTGCTGTCGGCTGTTTCATCCATTGGCTTCTTGTGGACGCCCGGAGCGCCTCAACCGCCATGACTACTACAGTTGCGCGTGTTGCTCCGCTTCATGCCCCTCTGTGTAGCTTGCTTTTCCCTACCTCACGACTGGTTCTAGTCGTTCTCCTGGGTTTGGCTGACCGTGGGTGTCTCCACCAGTCAGCTCCTTGCATGCACCGTTGGCGTTTCCGCCTGTACGACTGCTGCTGCTCTGGGTGAGTGGTTTCACACCATACCCTGTTTTATGCTCTTTGGCACTCCTGCGGGACTGTCTGGAGTCTGTTGGCCTTGGCCGTCTTCACCGTGGACCGTTGTGATTACAGTTGGTGCCTTCGCCTCTTCTGCTGTGGCTTCGGTATGCAAGATATGCTCTGCGTCCTGTTGTCCGCTTTTGCCCACTGTCGTACGTCTGGCATGTCGTCGTCCTCCTGACCTGGTTGAGCCTGGGACTCTTTTGCCCCTTGGCTCGCGGAGTGTGCCGTTGGGCTTAAGCCTCTGTGACCGGTGCACGTGTATGTCGGCATTGCTGCCCTGGGTACAGGACCCAGGTGCTTCCTTCACTGTCCTCGACTGTGGCGCGTAGGTCGACTGCTGCACGTCGTCCCTCTGAGCTCTTGGGCTATGCGTGGACTTGCCATGGGCTACTTAAGAGTGCCATTGGTGCCGGCACCACTGCAGCTGCGGCTGCTACTGGTATGTTGGAGCGTTACCGCTCCTTCTCCCATTGTTCTTCATGTTTCCCCACTTCATGTGTGGTATATCCGGGGGTCAGGATGCCACTCTGACTGCTACTACTGTACGGGAGTGACCCCACTCCGGGCTCTCCCTTCGAGTTTTCGGTGGCTTACGACTGTTCGCTCTGTTGGCCTCGCTATGGATGGTCTCACATGAGTGCTCTGGGCACCGGTGGGCGTACACGCCCCTACGACTGTGGATTCTGCATCTGGCTGGTTCAGCTTCATGCTCTGCTGTCTGCTGCAGGAGCATCGCAGTTGGCTTGTCATGGGCATCTGCGCCCTGTGTCGCGCACCTTTCCCGCTGGGCCCGGCTTGTTGACGCTTGGACTGTTAACGCGTCTCTGCTGCAGTGGCTGTACCTACTACTGGTTACCCTGCCTGTCCCGCCTGTCTATACCCATGGCCCCTATGTGGCCTTTACTGGTGTTTGGCTGACCGTGACGCTGTGCGCGATGGGTCGACGATCAGGCATTGGCCGGGCTGCGGGAGGCCTCCATCTATGGCCCTGCCGGGTATTGAACCACTTCTGACCGCCTTCCTTGCCTTGCCGGTCAGGGCGTTGATCTGGCGGGGTGCACTGCCCTGACCACTTAGACACGTCGCAGATGAGCTCGATTGCGAGGTCTATGATGCAGCGCTGCGTACGACGTGCATTGGGTTCTTGATGTCCCATGTCTTGTTGGCCTTCTCTCGGCCCCCATGGACCGTTTTGGGACGCCCCCTGTGAGTTCTCTCTGACTCCTGGTTGCTGGCATTCGCCTGTCTGGCCTGAGTGCCGGGGCAGAGTCACACAAACCTTGGCCGTGGTACGGTGATTGGTTTGGCTTGCGCGACACCCTTGTCGGGGCCTTGCTGGAAGCAGTCTGCTCTCTTCCGGCGGCCCCTATATGTCCCTTTTGGTCCGTCCGCTTTGGGCAAGCCACGACGCGGCTTTTGTGTCGCACCGGCCGTGCAGCCGATGCTGCATGTGGTTTTGTTTCGCTCACGCTGTTGTTCTCGACCTGGTGCGCTTTGTCCTGTTCTCGACATGCAGACCCCCGGCCTGGTGTCTCTAGGCGTCGATTTCTGCTTATGACCAGCGTACTTGCGGGCATTGGAAGTGGAGGCTCTCCTTCCTTGCTCTCCCTCCCTTCCAGGTGTTGGGCATGCCGACCTCAGCATCCCACGTTGTCCCTCTTGGCCTCCGCTTGCTGAGGCCTCTTTGGGTTGGATATGCCGTTATGGCCCCTGCCAGGTCCTACTGTCGCTGACTGCTCTACATTGCGTCTGGCTACCATGTCCGCCTTCGACCCTGGAGGTGGAACTCGCGTCTGTTCCGCTCTGCCTTTGCGCCGTGGAGTCATGCCCACTGCTGCTGCCCTTGCGCGGTGCGGTCGTGCCCACTGCTGCTGCCCTTGCGCGGTGCGGTCGTGCCCACTGCTGCTGCCCTGGACGGTTGGTCTACGGTGGCAGTCCAACACTGCCTGCGACCTGTGGGCCCCCTGATGATGGCCGTACCTTGGATGAATGTAGGGACTGGCCATCCTGATTGCCCTCAGACGCTCTCTGGCCTGTCTTGCGGTCTTGTGTGGAGCGGGCGGCTCATCTATCATGTGCGCCGCCTTGAGTCCTTGCCCTCTCTGGGCCTGTTACAGCGGCTGCTTTCAGAGGCCGACACTTGTCTGATGGCCATGGGAGCAACTTCCTTATGGGCGTCCAGTGCCCTGTTGTTGACCTTTTCCGTGGTTCGCCTCTTCCATTGTGGCTCCTCCCGTTTGTGGCACCGGGTGGTATGGTACCGCTACGGGGTGGCACAGGTGTCCCCGTCAACTGCTATGCTAACTGCTTACTTGCTGCCCCCTGTGGTTTTCACTCAGGGAGCTCGTGGATCCTTTGGGCCAGGTTACACTGGCTTCCATGTGGCCGTTGGTACGTGCTAGGACGTGTACGGCACGGCCTCCTCGGCATCAGGCTGCACCATTGCCTGGTTTTCTTACTGTTGCCCCACATGTTACTGTGGTGCTGACGGTGGCTTCAGGCCGTCTCAGTAGTACTGACGACGGGTAGGCACTCCTCATGACTTTGTTGGTATTGGTCATCCAGTGCTGAAAGCACCGCCTCTGGCGGTCAGAAGGAACGAAATAGAACGAAGGTTATGTATATAACCACGGTTCTATGAGTTCCCGATGACCGCCAGAGTTTGGCAGTCACTCGGAGTGTGTTCGAGAAGATTTGCCAAGACGTCGCTTCCTGGGTTCACCGGTGTCTTAACCCCTGACACGGGGGTCACCGGGTGACGTCACCCAGGTCACGTGTTACTTTGTTGATATTAATTCTCGACCTGCTGATCCGTAAGATGAATATTCAGTGCTGAAAGCACCGCCTCTGGCGGTCATCCGGAACTCATAGAACCGTGGTTATATACATAACCTTCGTTTTTTCTGCTAAATGCCATTTTCGCACACGGCTATACTAAGCAGCCCAATGGGGTGGGAAACAGCCCAATCTGGCAACACTGGGTGTGGCCTGTGGAACTTGAGCATTGCAGTGCATTATGGGGATTGTTGTCACAAATCCACAAGCACTAAAAAGTCATTTCATGCCTTTTCTCTGCCAAGAAGGCACCAAATTAAAAATTTATACTACTATTCTACTATATTATATGACCCACTTTCAATACATATTCATGTCTCCACCGGTGGAATGCCCCTTTTAGGGTTAATGGAACTGACAGAACTGTAATAAAACCTACAGCTAAGCATATTTTGCAATGATTGCTATGTGAGCATATAAGTGAACACCCTGACCACTCGAGTTTGCTTTGGTCTAATGGTGTTCTGCTGTTTTTAGTGGACGTAAGATCAATCAGACCATTGAATTCAGTGCCTTGCTTCAACTGTTCTTGGGGAATAATCACACAATGGTAACTCACCTTCAGTCTGTTCAAATCGATATTTACTGCCCACGTCAGTCTCATTTACCCAATGCTCGTCATTCAGATGGTCAGCCATCCAGTCCAGTTTAGGAACCTCCCTTCTTATGTTGCTGTCATAATAGCTGATCGCCACACTGATGTACTCTGATACAGCACTGTAGAAATACTGGAGGGAATGTGTCGCTGAATGGAAGTCCATAAAGGAAGTCCATAAAGTCCTTATGGAAGTCCATAAAGTCCATTTAAAGCAAATAAAAAGTGAGTAAAAATACTTACCTGCACATTACACAGACACAATGCACAGATGAAACTGCTGACAGCATAACAGTAGAATTCTGTAGGTTTACTTTACTCTTTATTACCCAAATTCGACTGCTTAATTCTGAACCTTCTCGTATGAGTTGTTGCACATAAAAATCACTACACCGAACAGGCATGTCCCTGACCATTAGAGAAGACATAAAATATATTGTAATCATTGCTTTTTATGACACAGGTATTAGTTGACAAACGCCCCAGTCACTTCATTATTTTGTTTACTTTCAACGGGCCACAATGTTCAAAGGTTAATAAGCAGAGAAAATACATGGCAGGTAACATAATATACTGGTCTTATTTCACCCCTTGCTATATCCACACGCTTTTAATCACTTAGTCCTAGTACATACTGTATGGTACAAAGAATCTCACTATGCTCAGGTACAGATGAGCACCTGGTATAGATGAGCACCTGAGCAACATTGTATGCATAGTCTGCTGAATACTGTAAGCCAGGCAACATGGTGGTACGAGGGCCACATGTGGCCCAGACATGGCCCACATGCGGCCCCCTGCAATATACATTGCAGTTCTGATATTGCAGTACAACACAGAACTTTCTTGTGAATCTCTTGCTTCTCTTCTATATTGAAACTTCAATGTTGTTAAGTTTTAAGATTAGAACAGCATGTTTAAACAGTGATTTGAAGAGTGTGTTTGGCCCTTGGCAACCGGTAGGGCACCTGTCTCTCCTGTGGCCGGCCCAGGTTCGATTGCCGACCCCTCCCCAATATCTTTCCCCATTCGCTTCCTGTCCACCTCTCATACTATCCTGTCATCAAAACATCTTTAAAAGAAAAGAGTGTTTACCGTGTTTATTGCGATGGCTGAAAATGTGCGGCCCAACTGAAGTTGTTGGCTTTGAAATGTGGCCCAAATGAAATTCTAATTGAATAGCTCTGATCTAAGCCCCTTTGTGTCCATTCTGTTGTCACAGGCCCTGAGTGCCGGTTTTAGTCATTGCCGGTTTCCATCGGAACACTAGGTGTCACTAGGTACCTGTTTCCTTGTCTCTCGTTCCAGTTTCTGCTGCTGAGTGGGTGGTGCATAGAGGTAGAAAATAGGCTCGTTTGCAACCACGCAGCAAAAGATTTGATCAAAACGTGATTTGCTTGGTCATAAAAAGGAGGGGATAACTGCGTCGCAATCAAGCTGGACACATCAGGACCAGGGCTCGAAATTAACGGTGTCCCGACGTCCCGGGGACCATAAAAAATGTTGTGGGGACACAAAGTTATCATTTCTGGGACAATGCCGGGACCGTCCAAAAATATAAATGAAAAGATTCAAAAAGTAGGCTATTATATTTGCAAAGCCATCACACTGGGACATTAGCCTAACTCAACACCAACCATCAGCGAAAATAGCAACAGAAAACTTTCCTATAAACGTCCGCATTGTGTTCTAGAATGTTGATTAAGATTTCGCAGCTGCGACTGCAAGCGCGTGTTTCTTCGGACTGCTGCTGAGAGGTTGGTTGTCCCGTTGGTTATGCCATTTCACCCTGAACTAGAAATGCTCTCAGAGAAAACGGGCTCTGGATTGTTGATTTTTCAAGCCAACAAGGATATATTCCAGTAGACATGGTTAAGCTGTGAGAGGAATGGAGTTCGGTTTTGCTAATATTTCAGGTAAGCAAAGCAACAGCCCCAAACAATGCGCAGTTATCTGTGGCCACCTGTCGCGTGCTATCTGCCCAAAACACCAGAAACGCGAGCTGGCTCTAACGTAGATTAACCCTCATTCATACATATCAGAAACTGCCTGTAAATTACTTTCCATTAACAAATAGTTAGGGAAACGGCAAGCAAGCTAACAGAGGTAGTTGTTAGCCAAGAACGTCAAGTAGTTTCATTCAAATGTGGCTGGAAATGAAGGCGCTATATTCTGAACATTGTCATACAAACGCAGTTATTTAATTAATGCTGAAGTATCCGTGTTATTGTTTCTGTGCTGGTAAAAGCAGAAATGCCTATTAGCCAAGGTCTAATTGAAAAGGGAAAAAGTCCACCTTGACTTCATTGATTACAAGCACGAAGAACGCGCTTCAATTTTACAGCATTGCCAGCGCATTTCTCTCCAATCCCTCTCTTTCTCCCCCTCCCCTCCCTCTCCATGCTAGCCTATCCCCCTCTCTTTCTCGAAAGTGAGGTAGGCCTAAGTGTGCGGTCGTAGTTTTTTCTCTTGTGCATTTATTTTTAGGTTAACTTATCAAATTGTCTTGTCAATGTCAAGTGAATTTAAAGCGGAAAGGAAACGTCTTGCAATGCGTTGTCATACTCCTAATGCGGCCCCAAAACCTACCGCATTTCCACCTAACCTGACTATCATCGGATTTCAAATCTCTTTGAGACTGGCTGAAGCTGTTGCAACACTAGGAGGACACGGCCAGGCTATCTTTCACCGGCATGCCCATCACAACCAGTAGCCAAAGTCAGACTAGGTTTGACTATTGCCACTTTTTAACTAAAGCTAAACAGACACTGAATTGTTATTGATATGTAGTAGACTAAATGAAAGCTGTTTTTTTTCTGTAGGCTAAATAGGCTACAACAGAGTAACAGGCTGGCTGCAATAGAGTCTACAATAGCCTACATGATGGGTAGGCTATATTGGTGCATAAAGCAATCAGTTTGACAAATATAATGTCATTGAATGCAGATTTCCTCATATCACCATGCTCATATATTCTTGAAAAACGAAATGTGCACGGTTACTCAAGGCATTTTTCTATATAAGGCACAGATGTTCATGATTTAACACACCCTAATTTTTTCTTAAAGACCTGAATTGACAGTTGCACTGCAAAAAAAAAAAAAAAAAACATAATCACACATGAAATTGAACGTGGACATAATTTACCACTTATTTAGGCGCGAAAAAAATGGGGACACTTCTGGTTACATTCGGGACAATACAAAGTGGAATCCGGGACCATTGCGGGACACAAAGGAAAAAAGTTAATTTCGAGCCCTGATCAGGACGACGAGATTTCAACAGCGGCAAAGAAGGTGGATCTATAGGTCTGTGGGTGGATCTACCTTTTTTGACAGCGGGTGTACCAGGGCGCCCTCTCGTGGAATTAGATCATCATGGCACTAATTCCATGATGTGCTTACCAATGTCGGCACATGCTTGTGAAATCCGAGACTCTCTGCCTCTCGAAGAGAAATCGGATGGTCTTGAGGTAGAGACACAGGTTACTACTCGGTGAATCATGGTACAACTCTTAGTTAAATTTGTGATGATTTGGCTTCACTTCCATGTTATAATTCAGTTAATTAGTGCTCACTTTAGGCTATTCATTTTGTGTTTTGGGACCAAAGTCGTCATTCAGATAGGACCGTTTTAAAATTACTTAACAGCGCCAACCCATGCTGCGAGGATTGAACCCAGGTGTTCAATATGTAGCTTTACCATGGCGCGCCAAACACAAAGGCCACTCTGTTTCGTGCACTTTCATACATAAAAGACAAGATAAGTCTCTCGCAACTGGTCTGTTTCCACATTAACCATCAGCAACTAAAGACTCCCCGTGTTTCGGTGCAGTTTCGAACCGGGGACCTCATGAATGGAAGTCAGGCGCGCAACCACTACTCTAACCGTCGAGCAGGCAGCCCGCGGAATAATACTGATTTTGTAACCTACGCTTACACTCCTAACGTGGCGAAGATGGAGCATCTGACGACAGGGTGGTTTGTTTCTTTTTTTTTCTGTTGTAAGTGGGTTGTGCGACCATACATATGGATGATACCACTCTGAGTATGCTGCATTTGAGCATGAAATGCATTTCAGCATGTAGAAAATGAAGCACGTTCAACTACACACACATGAATCACATGAGCTATGAACACCAATCACGGCAGATTCCTCACATCATGGAGGAGGTCTTCTGCCCAGCACAGTAGCTTTCTGGTACTGCGTGGCAGTTTAACAAAACTTTTGTTCCCGCGATGGTTCAACCCCATGTGACACGACTGCCGCGCAGAGGTCACTCCCTTCAACTGCATCGTGAACGGCAAATTCTAACCATGATGCCTCACGCGGACACACTGAGCATGCTCGCTGCCTAGCAAATTTTCAACTTCGTCAAAATTACGCCATCACGAACGCCCTTATTAACACTAGAGAGGACCCCGCCCCCCTTTTTACGGCAATCTGTAGCGGCCATTATCTGTAGGTAGATCAGAGAAATGGAAATTAACGGAGAACGAGGCTCACCTCTGTCAAAAATGGCTTACTCATGTGCAAATGTCCATCAACACACTATACAAGGACAATAGTTGAAGTGTGTTGCTAACTATGTTCATAAAAGATATTATTTGATTTTTAAATGTATTTTATCGACTCATATGATTTAAGTAGATATTTAGCCTGCCATTTCAAATCTGGTCTTTGATTAAAGTGTTACTTTATATTTACACAGTTTTAGTTAATTTCTTGTCAGGGGTGGGCGTGTTCTCCATTGACTTGCATTGCCTGAAAGTACCTACACTACCTACGGAAGTTGGGAAGCTCCAGCTGCCATTTCCCAGTGCTGTCGCAAATTGCTGTGTCCTCTCTAGTGTTATTTTCTACCTCTATGGGGTGGTAACTTCTGGGCTGGTTGGATCCAGCCTTTAAAACCACTTCAGTGCATTCATTGGGTCCACTCCACTATCACAACACCCAGCCTCGACCTGTGCTTGTGGCCTCGCACTTCGCTGACACCCTGCCTCCGTGGAGGAAACAATAAAGCCAGACAGACTGTCAGACTAGTCACAAAAGTCATCATAAGGCCACAAGTACATTGGAGGACAGGAGTTAGGATAATGGAAAGAACCCACACTCTCTCTCTCTCTCTCTGTGAGTGCATCCCAATATGTGACCTTGCCTCCTCCACTTGCCTCCTCCACTTGCTTCTCGTCATGATGACATCACTGACAACAGCATTAAATTTCAATATCTTGCAAAAGCTCAATTGTTAAGTCTTTTTCTCATTTGCAATTGGGATGGTGAATGAAAAATAGTCCCTCAAAAGTTGTTGTGGCGAGGCTGACAGCTGGGAAACTTTATCGTTTTCTCCACGGAGGAGGGGCCAGGAGGCGGGACGAGGAGACAAGCACAAGTGGAGGAGGCAAGGACACATATTGGGATGCACCTTGTGTGTCTCTGCCGGTGAGAGCTGACCAGGAAGCCTGCATTTTAGTGGACCAGTTGTCAGCTGAGGTGGTTCTGTCTTTCTGTTCTGTCTGTTTGTTTCTGGGGAATCCACTGTTAAATAAAAAAAATGACAAAAAATGCCCTCTCATATTTATTTAAAGGGACACTGTGCCGGATTTTTTTGTTGATTATTTCCAGAATCCATGCTACCCATTCACTAATGTTACCTTTTTCATGAATATTTACCACCACCATCAAATTCAAAGTGTTCATTATGACTGGAAAAATTGCACTTTTCATACATGAAAAGGGGGATCTTCTCCATGGTCTGCCATTTTGAATCTCCAGAAATAGCCATTTTTAGCTGTAAATCTGACTGTACTTGGGCCATACTAGAAAATATTAGTTTATTACTTAGTACACTTTCATGAAAAGATCAAATTTGGCAATAGGCAACCCAGTTTCAATGAGCAGCATAGTTGCAGTACCTTTAACAAAAATGGCCACCTCATAACTTGTATAAATTATTATTATTAAATAATCTCTACTGCACCATAATACAATATAGTATTTTTGTTTGTTTGACCCAACTCAGAGCCATGGCTGGTGCACACTTAATGGCCTTCACCTTAACACCAACAAGGTTGGGGACCAAGGGCTAGGCTACTGCGTTGAATGTGGTTCATAATCAAAACGTGTTGTAGACCTAGGCCTATATAGGCTATGTTATATTGCATTTGTGATCTAAACATTGGAGGTTACCTGGAGTGTTCGACCTGGTAGGTTGGTTATGAGTGAGGACAGTTTTGCACTGACCAATTAATTTCATTGCATGCAGTATAAAAACTGACTGTCCGTACGTGACCAATAAACCACCCTTGTATCCTTAACTGTGTAATGTTTTCTTTCCGGGAAGCATTGATGGAATGTTGTATAGAATCTTGAACTGTAGGTCTACTTATGAAAGGAAATCTAGCTGTTCGTTTTGAACTGACTACAGGCTTAAAGAGAGAAGTAATAACAACTGCAGACTCATTAATGTTTGAAAAATCGAGACTTATTCAATAAGGGTCTTTGGGTCTTTATTTACTATAAGTGCACATGTGTGCACATACACAGTACACACCCATGCACACATACAAACACAATCTTACAGCTGCCAACAGGAGGTGTTGAGATACTATGTTTCTACAGTGTTGTTTTACGTGGGGTGTGTCACAGATTTGTCAGATTTTAAACACTCAGTAGGTTAGTGGTGCGCACATCCAAGGCGAAGGTGCATGACAAAAGGCCAGAATACTGTAAAAACAAAGAAGAATGTCCGCACACTGCTCCCGTGTTGCTTTTTTTATTTTTTTCTCAAGTGAGCGCTTTCGAGCTGGTCGCTCTTCATCAGACTTCTGAAGTCTTCTGAAGGCCTGTGTTGTTCATCAAAAGTCTGATGAAGAGCGACTAGTCAGATTTTAAACACAGCATTAAACAGCATTAATAAAGACAAAGAAATTGAAGGATCACTGTGTTCAACTGTGCGTAAAACTGTTTGTAGCTGGGGCAGTAAATCATCTACCTTATATGGTGTAACAAAAATGTGCAAAAAAAACCTGCAACATTTTAATCCCTTTCAAAATCCGTACAAGAGTTCTTGTGGGGGTTTTGTGGATGTCAAAATTTGCCCCAGCAATGGTGAAGAATCTCTTTTAAAAATCTAACAAATCGTGATCTGGATCACCACCAAAATTTAATCACTTATTCCTTCTCTAATTTCCAACAACTCCCCAATATTTCATCCAAATACACAACTTTTCGAGTTATCCTGCTGGCAGTAAGCAGTAAGCGGTTAGGGCGTCAGACTTGTATCCCAAAGGTTGCCGGTTCGACTCCCAACGGGTGGAGGATTTGACCAGTGCTCTCCCCAATCCTCCTCCAGACTGAAGTACCCTGATCATGGTACCGTCCCGCCGCACGGCTCCCTTGGGGCGCCATTGGGGGCTGCCCCCTTGCAAGGGTGAGGCATAAATGCAGTTTCGTTGTGTGCAGTGTGCAGCGTTCACTTGGGTGCTGTGAAGTGCTGTGTCACAATGACAATAGGAGTTGGAGTTTCCCATTTGGGCTTTTGCTTTCACTTTCAAACAGACAAACAACGCGACGAAAACATACCCTCCTTGGAGGAGGTAACGAATTGTGGTGATCAAAGAACAATGCATGTCTGCTGTGACTGAACAGTGAGAGTCCAAGACAAGGCATGGGGGAAAAGAAAAGACATTGGAGCTAAAGTATTCCTCAGGTAGCGCATTCAGGCCTGCGGACTGAGAACCGTGCTGGAGCCCGTTCCCGCACCTTATCGCGAACCGGCCGTCGTGTTCACGCCACAGATATTTGCGTTCGCTAACCGGAAAATTGGTTCGCAATGCGAACCGCAAAATACTAGGTTTTTCAGCGTGGTCGTCAAAAAGTTCAGAGCCCGGTATGAACACTGGTGGTTCGCAAACAAACACTTTAGTGCCGAACGTAACTGGTGCGAGCACCGACACCGGCTCCGTTCTGGTCGGCCTGAAAGCCATAAGGGAGGGTCAGTAAGCTGATAAAGGACAGACAGAAAAAAAAACAGAAGCAGTTTTATTTCTATAGTGTGCTTGAATCAAAGTTACTAAAAAATTAAACTGTGAAAGGCAAGGCACTGACGAGAGTACACAGGAAAAGAACATACAATGGAGCAAAGGCAGTCTAGTGAGCCAGTTGTGGGTGAGTACAATGGTCTCTGTCATGACATTCTCTGACGTCTCTGACAAGACCCTGAAAAACGTATTCATGCTTTTGTCACCAGTAGGCTAGATTACTGTAATGCTCTTTTTTCTGGCCTGCCAAAAAAATTAATTGACAAATTGCAACTCATTCAGAATTCTGTGGCAAGAATCCTAACAAGGACCAGAAGGAGAGAGCACATCCCTCCTGTCTTGGCAGGTCTTCACTGGCTGCCTGTCTCATACAGAATCGACTTTAAGATCCTGCTGACAGTATTAAGCATTAAATGGACTTGCCCCAGTTACATCCATGACATGCCACTGACGCCAAGCTGCTAAGGACACCCCCGAAAGAAGATTGGCGATGCTGTGTTCGTGGGTTATGCGCCCAAGAGATGGAACGCCCTCCCCGACATCCGATCAGCCAGCTCCATCGACTCCTTCAAGAAGCTGAAGACCCACCTTTTCACCCTTGCCTACTCCTCGCTACCCAGACGTCACAGCGTCTCAGCCGCCGTAACGTCCTTAATCTGCTCATAACCAGCCGTGGCAGGGGGCTCCCCCAGGTGGCCGCTGGTCTCTGCCTGAGGTTTCTTCCTGACTATATGGTTTTTTTTTTCTCAGACCTCATTGAGCTTTCCCCCCCTATAAATCATGAATCAAGTGAAAAGGGAGTTTTTCCTCACCCCTGTTGCCACCAGGGGCCACATCTGAGCGCCCAAATTCAGTGTGACTATTTATCACTTATCCTGAGCCCAAACTATGTGGACCTTATGCCTCTACAATCTCTTTTTATGTCTACTTCTTCTGTCTTCTTGCTAATCTGTCTTGTTTCTGTCTCTCTTTTCTACTTCTCTTTTTAACTCCATCTTTAAAATTGATGTTCTTTCCATTTTGTTAAGCACTTTGAGCTGCATGCCTCGTATGATATGGGGCTATACAAATACAGTTATTATTATTATTATTATTATTGTTGTAATTCCATGGAATCAAAATTCTGAGCTAGCCACTCAGCATACCATAACCTTAACTTTTTCCAAATATTTGTCTTCTTCATCGTCCGATTTTATTTTCTTTTTCTTTTTTCCTCTTATTATTTTTGTTTTCGTTTTTTTAATCTAAATGTTAAAGCACACTGAGCTGCCTGTCTTATGTGCATTGTGCTTTACAAATAGTTATATATGTTATTATTACAAATGTAACAACAACAGCAATAATAATAATAATAATAATAATAATAGCCTAATTATAATAATTATAATGAGTATTTATTATTATTATTATTATTATTATCATCCCAAAAAATGTTCTAGGCCAGACATAACCTTGGGCAAAGAAAGGCCAATTTAATTTATAAAGTGCATAGCCTACAAAGTAACTCAATAGGCACAATGGGTTACTTAGTGGGCGGTGGGTTTGTGGAATGTCCAGCTGCCTTACTAGGCTATAGAGACTTAAGCAATAAGCCACGAGAGGCCATGGGTTCGATTGATAACGGACAAGAAGAGTGGGGCACAACTCGAAGCGGAGTGCCGTAAACGTCCCCTTGACCGTTATCAATAAAGCATAACCCACGGACTCAAGTGGCTTATTGCTTATCTAACACTGTTACACTTAATCGCTGACAAAATTTCTTTAACAACGCTTTAATGACAAATAATTAAATCTACGTCGAGTTGACAAGTTGAGGAAGTGATTGTGGTTACACCGGCAACGTTACTCGGCGTGCGTGTGTGTGTCGCGCTGCCAAAACTCAGCAAGAACATTCTCATTACCGACGTAGATGCATTGGGTCTAACTTCGACGCGCATAGAATCTTCAGGTGGAAGGTATAGGTTTACACTCGATTGACCACAGCTATCAGCCAATCAGAATCGAGAACTGGACCACACAGTGTTAGATTATACTCTATTGGGGCATTATTGCTACATTTCAGCGTGAAGATTTTTTTTATCATGTCAACATGGTACAGTAGGCCTACATTGTAACAAAAATAACTTTAAAAAAAGAATGACAAAAAAGGCATTTTTTGTTCTGTAAGGCAAAAGGACAGATGCTTTAGTATCACCTTGTCCTTACCTGTGCAACGGAGTACAAATAAAAATGTATATCAAATCCACAATACAATAAAAATATATAAAAGTCAATAAAAGCATGATGTAAACACATCATAAAAGTAAGAAAAATAAAGAAAATATGAAGGTAATTAGATTATCAGAAACTACAGCATAGTCAGTGGGTCCGCCGCCTACAGCAAGCCAAGATGTGTCCTGTGAAAAGAAAAATGAAGAAGAATGTTTACATGAACCTTTCCTTTTATGATCTGTGTGTGCTCAGTAAGTTCAGCTTGTCATGTTTTTATACTGTACAGTGTACTGTGAATATGCTTAGGTTTATTTGAAGTCTGTAATTAATAAACCAATTTTGAATTGTATAGTCAAGAGAGCATTCAGGATAATACAATCAACTCATCATGGCATGAGACAACTCACTTCTTTTCCTCAGCACAACCACTGTCAACGCAATTCCAACAAACACACCAAAGACCATGGCTATAATGGTCCGAGTCCTTCCTGTTGAAAAAAAAACAAGTGATGCTACAACAAAGCAGTGTAAGTCTTACATGCAAATAATTTCAGCGCCTATATTGTCTGTGAAGATGTAGCAACAGTGTAGAGTGGAGCAAAACATAGTTGAGGGGAATTATTAAATATAGGGCGGCCCTAACATTGGTAAAGTACAGTCAAGGATGTCCTTATATGGACCTCTGGCTTTCTTCTCATTTGCCTGGGGGTATTTCCCATCTGTTACTCCAACTTATATTTTTCTGTATTTCTCTAATACTGATTTCTTAGGCCTTTAATTTGTGTTCTACAATGTGCATATTTGCAATACTAAACTGCTACCAACTCTGTAAATGGTGTTATATTTATATTACTCATGAATGAAGTCAACTTGCACTTAAAAACATTAAAAATATGACCAAAATACAAGGCTGGTGATGAAAACGAGGCCTAGGCTACAGTATATATATATGTATATTGTACCCAAAAAATAACAAAAGAAGTCAGTGAATAAAACTGGAGCTACAGACGTGTAGTTCATTTTCAATGTCTCC
This sequence comes from Engraulis encrasicolus, assembly GCF_034702125.1. Taxonomy (NCBI): domain Eukaryota; kingdom Metazoa; phylum Chordata; class Actinopteri; order Clupeiformes; family Engraulidae; genus Engraulis; species Engraulis encrasicolus. Next base: position 47,352,673 of record NC_085870.1, on the reverse strand, counting down.
AGTTGTAAACGCGTAGCAAGCTTTCCGGTCTTAAATAGGGTGACATATTAATTAAAGTAGCCTACTCCAGTGTTATCCCCTTTTGGGTTTCCCTTCACTTAAAGGGACACTGTGTGAGATTTGTAGTTGTTTATTTCCAGAAATTAATGCTGCCCATTCACTAATGTTACCTTTTTCATCAATACTGACCACCACCATCAAATTCTAAGTATTCATTATGACTGGGAAAATTGCACTTTTCATACAGGTCTTCTCCATGGTCCGCCATTTTGAATTTCCAAAAATAGCCATTTTTAGCTGCAAAAATGACTCTACTTGGACCATACAAGAAAATATTTGTTTATTACATAGAAAACTTTCATGTAAAGATCAAATTTAGCAATTGGCAGCCCAGTTTCAATGAGCAGCATAGTTGCAGTACCCTTTTTGACCATTTCCTGCACAGTGTCCCTTTAAAAATATTAATGTGTAAGTCAGTTGGTATACTCACCTTCCTGAAATTGAACCGCAAAAATCTGAATCGTTTTTTTTTCACTCTTGTGTTCCACCTCACATGTGTACTGGTGTTTATTTCTCTCCTCAGATGAGACAGTGAGCACAGCTCTCTTCTGGAAACTTCCATCCGGATTGGGCAGTGTAACTCCTACATGCATATTGTCCTCCATCTCCTCCCCATCTCTCTTCCAGGAGATTTTTACTTCCTTTGGGTAGAAGCCTGTGACGTGGCACACTACCTCAGAACCCTTCTGGAGGAGAGACACGTCTGGAGGGACTTGAAAGAAAAGAATGGTATAGATAGACAGACTTAGACATAGGCACTTGTATGCCAAGGTCAGGGTGAAATTGAAACCTGCAGGTTTCCCAAGAATAACTCCCTATAAGGCCACAGCAAAAATACACTTTAAAAAAATCTTCAAGCTGTTGGAGGGCCCTGATGATTGTATTGCATAACTGTTGCATCATTTCATAGGCTTATTCTATCTATTCCATATAAATATCTTTGTTTCAATGGCATTTGCAACTGTGTCTCACAATATGAACTCTCATCAACGTACTGCTGTACCTGTCCTCCTCAGTGTGCTGTCCCCATAGTGAAGATATTTATTCAGCCAGTTGACACAAATGTTGTGGAAATAATCCTTCCTGTATAACAATGTATCCTCCATCCTATTCCACTTGTTTGTGGTAAAATGTGCCTGTGGCACGGATGCGATCCATTTCATGTTGTGCATTTCTAGTACCATGAAATCCTCCCCATCATAGCCAAACTGTTCAGAACCACCAATGGCTCCACTCTCGTCATCCCACCAGCAGCCATACATCTTCTGAAGAACATGCACCCCTGGGAAACAAGTAACAAGTAAAGAAAAGAAGTCGGGTGCTCAATGCTAAATGTCCCTGCGCATTCAAGCATTACTATTGACATTTTGGAAGTTTGCAATCATCTTCAAAGCATGAAAAAACTACCATGAGTCTGATTGAGGCGGTCCTTCAAAATGTTCATGTCTATTTTGAAAGCTCGCTCATAGCCCATAGCCACCTGGGTCTCTGTCCACCAGTAGTTGTGATCAAGTGTCATCCATTTCTGTCTGGGGACCGCTTCCTTTGAGGTGCTGTCATAGTAGCTGATCTCTATGTTGTCAACTTGTCCTACACCGATGAATTCTGGGAAATCTGAGATTCCAGATGTGGATGTGTAGAAGTACTTAAGGGAATGGACAGCTAGAAAACACAAATCACAAAATGGAACATCACTGACCAGGTGAAACTTCAAGATGATAGACCCAGAATTAAAATTGGCATACACAGCAAATTTGGCTTCAATAATTCAATACTGTATCAAATGGGACCACAAATAGTTGATGTTGAAGTGTTGAGTAGGCTATGTGATGAAGTAACACTATGAAATGAATCTGATATTTTTTACATTCATTCAACAGTTGGGTTTAATTGAACACTATTCCAGCTAGTGTAGGCTATATATATATATATTGTTTGATATAATGTAACCACCAGGGGGCGCTACTGAGCGCAAAACACCTTTTGACCTCTTAACTGCATTAATGCAGGCTGTTCGTGTAAAGGAACAATTGGGGCTGATGTAATCAAAATAGAAATCTTATTGACAAAAAATAAGAATTAAAATATACAATAAATAGTGGCCACTAGGGCATGCATCAACAACTGGAAGACAGACAGTGTTTAAGTGGACACCAAACAGATGTAGTTCATGCAATAGTCACAGGTGATCACTTCAAACATAGGCAGGAAAATAATAAAAAGGTACACACATTGATCACACACACTGTATATTGCACACAATATTCACTGCACACCAGTTTAGTAAGTAATTGCAAACACTATTAACCGTTTGTACACTACACACGTGTTGCACTGCAAACCAACACTGTCCTCAAACAAATATATTGCACATTGCCCAAGATGGTTAAATAGACAAACACAGACAACATGTAGGCCTACACAAAGTGCACACTCTCACACACACACACACACACGCACGCACGCACGTACACACGCACACGCACACACACACACACACTCAAGCAGCAGACGAAAGACGGGTGTAACACTGCGCTGGGCCACGTCGTGGCTCACCGATTGGCTGTCGGCCCAAAAGCAATGCGCAGTAACTCCAATTAAAACCCGTACTGAGGGGAGTGTCCCACCAAACTCAAAAGACAATACAAACAAAATGAATTAAGGAAAAACAGTGGCTGTGGCTCCTAAAATGGTCCTCCTCAGGACTGGAGAGAGACGCGCGCTCACCGGCCGCCTATCAGTCAGTGACTGGGCTGCGATCTTGGGATTGAGACCGGTGAAATTAAACGTTGATTAAACTTCCCAATGAAGTTGTTACAATGCAGCGCAGGAGGGGTTAATGCGAGCGCCCGTGCTTCTGTAGGAAGGATTAAATGCGCGTGTCGGCAGCTCAGTGTAGTATATCAGCTGCGATCCAGACACTTCCCGTGTTACTCAGGGTTCACCCAGCAAACTCCCAAAAGACAACGTAGGCACCTTGCATGCGGCTTAATGATCGATAAGCCCCAAATTGCTCACGTTTTCGGACTACCGATACAAACTTCCAAATTCACGGGCCGTACAGCAAACAAAAAACCTCCTGGCTCAACTGCACCACCAACAAAGTAATCTTTGGCAAGCTCCCGCCACCATTTGAAATGACATGCCACCTGTGCCACCTAATTACGCTCGGCACGCAATTGGCTTGCGTTGCCACCCGAAGTGGCACCTCCTACACAGCACTACGCTCTGCCAGAGCCATACAGAGGGGAGAGTTACGCGATTGGAGGACCAGGAATTAAATTGCAGCCCCGCCTTTCAACGAGATAAGGTTGTGCCTAAAGCGGCTGTCTTTCCATAGACTCAACATAGAACCACCACATTAAGGACTAACGAACTATACTGCGGGGTAATCACCACAAATATGTAAACCATCAACTGTCTCGAAGGTGATTATCACAACAGTTTTACAATCTGTGATGTTTATCTGAAGTTATTACTACGAACAGCAAGTCTTGTCATATTCCCTGCATTGCATCGCATCGCATTTGCTGTGTGCTACGCCCACTTCTAGGCACTAACATTCGCAACGCTTAAGCAGTTCTAAGACGCTAAACAGCTAATTTTGCTAATGCGGAAGTCGGCCTTAGGACACAGTGGAGATTGCCCGACTCTCCCCTCTGTATGGCTCTGCGCTCTGCCCGCTACATAGTGTTGAAGTGACATAACAGATTTTGATGTGTTGTGTACTGCAGCATGCTTCAATTTGTTTTCATTTTGTTTTCAAATCGCTTTAGTTAGGGTAGAATGTTCTAATCTGGGACAGTTTATCAAAATTTAATGACATCTCAATAAAAACAAATTAGCCTTTTTATCATTTTAATCCTCTAGTTATGATCTAATCAAATATTAAGATAAAAAACATGTTAAGGGTCCCTAATTCGAAAAATTTTAATATTAATGCAAGTTGGTCAAAAAGCTGTGCAACTGGACTGTGGACTTTCTCACCAACCGTACTCAGAGGGTCAGAGTGGGCAACAACATCTCCTCCACTCTGTCCATTAACACCGGCGCGCTCCAGGGGTGCGTGTTAAGCCATCTGCTCTACACCCTGTTCGCACACGACTGCTCTGCCTCCTCTCCCTCTAATCTGATCGTCAAGTTTGCGGACGACACCACCGTCCTGGGTAGCCTGGCTCTCGCGAGACCCCGAGTGCTTCGTGCATCTTCGTTACACTTCGTGAGCTCGCACAGGGGTCTGGTTCAGCCTTGTCGAGCCCGAAGTCCTCGAGTAGAAAATAAACGTGCCCCGACCATTGGATAATGTCAATGAGCCCGCCTCTATGCCTAGATCCAATCATCGTGGAGTGAGGTGTTGACGGGTATGACGTAGCATCTTGCGCGACAACACTGTAGTGCTGCTAGCACACCCCACAGTCAGTGGCTAACACAACAACTGCGGCCTGCATACTGTATGAACTCAGCGATTTCAAGTGTTACCAAAACTACCAAGCATTCATTCTTTGAAAGAGGAACAGAAAACAAGGAATTAGTTGGTGGCAAGAACGTTCTCACTCTTCTTCCAATGATCCACTGAAGGAGAATGAGCAGGTCTACAGCGCAGCGATGTTCAGTCCTCAACTGTTTACAAGACCAACTTTAAGTGGGGATTTTAGTCGAGAGGTCTATGCCACATATAAATGGTGAGTGAAAACCTCTTGGTTGTTTCTAACGTGTTTTTGATGTGTTTGAAACTGACTGACATGGTAGGCTACAACTGTGAATGCCCCCATAGTGCCGGTAATACAATATTGTACAAGCCTCATTTCCAGACCTCGCATGCTATGGTGACTGAGTGCTGTTGATCATAATATTATGCCAAGCACATTCAGACCAATTTGTTTATGCTAAGTTCGTGTTAAATTAAATGTACTATCCCCCGTGGTCGCTGTCAATGCAGCATGTCCCAAAACGTCTGCATGTGAGAGATGGAATGTTTATTTCACGACGACATTCTGACTTCAAACTCACCACGATGGCTTCCCCACAGATCTATACAGATTGATATAGGTCTGTGGGCTTCCCCTTTTCACTTCTTGCCCTAGTTGTTAACCTGTTTCGATGGTAAAGACTAAACTAATCACAGATTTTGCATGGTTAAGACTTAAGAGACCCACTTCGCGTGGAAACAGAATTAACACAAGAGGGTACTGGAATGAAAACAGGCTGTGAGGCCTGTCACTCACCAGCTACTGGCAAGGACCCCAACTCTCCCTGTCAGCAGTAAATTTAAAACTAAGTAATAGTAGCCTACTGCTGTTCAGGTCTGAGCCTTAAATAGGTATGAATTAAAATGCAGATACTAGGCCTATAGAGTCTTTAGAATTACAGTTGCCTTGTTTGTAGATTCTATTTTAACATTATGTGTGTCGTTTTCAGGTAGGCACGTCATGGCATTGGCAGCGTCTGCTGGGATTGTCATCACAGACCGGGTCATCCAGCTGCTACACATGTACAGTGGAAATTGAATTAGGCTCTTCCCTCACTTGTACTGTTGTAAACCATCAAATGAACACTCTAGGTAGACAAGACAGTGAGTTCAGTAATGGTTGGCACACAGGGCATGTGCACCACAAGTTTGGAGCCAGCCAGGTCATACGTGTTGCACCTACCACAATTCCATTTCTTTGGTCTTCTGTGTTGAGCTGGTTTCAAAATTCGCCTGTACAACCACATGCGTATAGTCAGAATCTACACTACACTACCCCATCAAGATCTAGACGTTACTGAAAAGTTGGAAATGTTATCAGGGTCTGCTGACAGCTGTACAGAATATGTGTACTTAAATACCAGACGTGCCACTTTCATTATACAAAGCCTAATGAGGCAGCAGTCAACCACAGTCCTTACATTTGACATCAGTTACAAATAACCTATGGTTTTAAGGTACTTAATGCTACTGGTTGTGAGTGAGGCTTTTTGTGACTGACTCTCCCTAATGACAGATTCATAGACATAATGGAACATGTAACACAGCATTAGTTCAGAATCTAACCATCATCCATTGGGAACAAAGAAGTGGAATCTTGTCACAATATCGAATCGAATATTGAACAACAAATGGTGTAAATAATGGTGTACACAAGTAATTGGAACAAATGTAAATACAATTTTATTGTGAAAAGAAAACACTGTCTATTTTTTTTCTCAATGTACAGTAATGAAAGTGTAAATAATGACAAATAAGATATCAATTTATATATACACATTCTTTTTTCTTTAAATATTGGTTACTGGCAATGCAGGAAACATAGCTTACAAAATGTAGCGTTCTTGGTGATAGGTGATGTATTGTACAAAATGAAAACCCAAATGGTGACACACTCCTGAAATGTTGTAAGTTCTTTAAGGAAAATGCCTTGACATCTTGTTCTGATATTTTGAAAGGCATGGAATCTCTGAGGGGATGTGCTGGGTCCTCTATGCTGTCGTTTCTTCATACACCTCCTGGCGTCAGACACAGGGAAATGAAGTATAAGAAGTATATTAGACAAACATTTCAGAAGGTTATGTGTGACAATTGTGGCTACATACAAGGTTTTGAACAAAAATAACACGGGAATTGATTGCAACACCTTTTAAAATATTTCTAGGTGACTTAAAGTTCATTAACAACAGGGTAGGCTACTTACTCTGTGTACAGAGTATTTTCCACCCACATGTTGCATTACTGCCCTTGTACATCACTTTGATCAAAAGCGTCTGTCAACTGTAATGTTATGAGGAGGAGTACAGTCTCTTAATGTAGAAATTAATGTAGGTTTAGGTGGATAGGGGTGCAGGACAGCACATATACTTTTCAGTTACTCTTACTAAGAATTCAAACATGTAACATTGGACACCTTCCAAGGCCACAGGTACAGGTGAGGTCAACAAGGGTCCTATTTACCTTGATAATAAGGTTCTCAGTCATTTCACATTCCCAACCTGATGAAAAAAACTAATTGTTTACACAAATGGGTTTTACACCCCTTAATACGGCTTTGGTTGCTTCAGTAATGTACTCTTTAGCTCTGCCCTACCAATGGATGTAATAAATCAGACATACCTTATATAACCGTGGGTCTTGGGTTACCTAATAATGGAGAGAGAGAGAGAGAGAGAGAGAGAGAGAGAGAGAGAGAGAGAAATCACCATTGATCAATTCACAATGGCACAGTGTGTGTGTGTGTGTGTGTGTGTGTGTGTGTGTGTGTGTCCCAGCTTATGACGGTGAGCACGATTAACTTCGTCGTCCGATCAACTAGGGATGGTCACCTACAACTTCTCGAAGTGCTTAGCACACTCAAGAATCGACTATTTGAATTGACCACAGCTGAAGTGTTTGAGAATACAATCGCGCACAATAACAACGGAAAAAGTGCGACGGCATGCTCGTCTCGTCGAACCGTAATGCAGTTTCCAAAGTGTATAATAGAAACGCCCCATCCCGTCTTGTCTGACGTGAACAGCTCTTCATCATGCCATCCAAGTTAATCGGACCTGGAGTTAATCGTGCACACCGGGAGTAGTTAATGCTGGCTGGCAATTTTTGTCGGAATAACATTTTATCGGTAATCATTTTCAGCGAAATACACATACTTGATTAAGTTGTATTCATCAACACATGTCACATTGGCTGTGCAGGCAAGCAGACGTCCATTTTGTCTGCAATATTTATCACCCGTCAGAAACTGACAAACCCATGCCCATGATGTGTTCACTAAAAGAAAATATAGCCATTTCAAGACATCTAACTTACCATATCTTTGTTGTGATTTATCTGATGCAAACGATGGCACCAAATGAGTAGGCGCAGAGGTAGTCTAACAAGTAGGCGGTCCTCTTCCATTGGTGCTAGGGGCTGGTAGCATGCCGCTGTTTGGACAGTGCAGACAGAGTATTCGTGCACTATGTCGGATTGCCAACCAAAATCCACCGATGCCTTGTGTATTTTGTAACCGTCAGTGGTCAGATGTCGGACACAGGTGGCATAGCGATACCACAGGCGGCTTGCCGTTCAAACGCTACCAATGATCCACTATACACATGCTAGCTGGACTGGAACTACTGTCAACATGCTAACTGCTCTGTTGTGGCTTCTATCGCGCGTCGCAGACAACTACGTCACGGCCCGTTTCGATGTGATTGGTTGAAGTAGTACGTCACTGTTACCTAATTTCTCCAATCACGTTCGAGCTTTTTTTGAATACACCCACGGGCTAGAACAGCAAGGTTACCACCATAATTCCAGATGGGTGACAATCCATCTGCGCGAGAGTCAGGTTATGTCCTGGGCCTCACCAACAGCGATGAGAGCGATTACAGGGCAGAGGTGCAACATCTGGCCTCATGGTGTGACAGCAACAACCTTGCTCTTAGCACCAAAAAGACCAAGGAAATGATTGTGGACTTTAGGAAGAAACAGCCGAAGCATCACAAATCCCTCTCCATCGGGCCAGAGGTGGTGGAGAGAGTCAGTACTTTTACATTTCTGGGAGTGACCCTGGCTGAGGACCTGTCCTGGGGCACTCACATCACCTTGGGAAGGCCCAGCAGCGCCTTTTCTACCTGAGGAAGCTGAGGAGCTACCACATCCCCAGACCACTGCTGGTGAACTTTTACAACTGTGCCATCAGCAGTGTTCTGACCTATGGGTTCCTAGTGTGGTTCTCCAGCTCCTCCAAAGCAGATCATCAGAATTCTAACTCAACAGAAATAAAACCCCATTCATTTTAAATGGGGTTTCATTTCTGGTTATTTAGAATTAAACTGGTGAGTTAGCGCCAAAACGTGGCATGGAAATCTACAGGGTATATTGAAGAGTGAAGTGTGGGGCACCAGGTCAACAAACAAGAACAGCTGACAGCAAAGCATCAAGGATATATGGGCTTCCATAACTCCCATGCACTGTTTTTGCCATTGACTTCAATGTTAAACGCATCATGGCCATTATGAAGACAGAGAATGTCCTAACCAAGTATTGACCATTGCATGTTATGTAGAAAGTACAAAATTTCAACTGATTTAATGTGACCCGAATTTTGATGAAGAAAAATTTGATTTTATAACAATATTCTAATAATGCGAATTCCCCAATTCATGGGTTTTTTGAGCTGGAAGGCCAACGTATATAAAAAGAAAAAAAATAATGATTGGAATAGTTAAAAAACTGGGCCATGAATCTACAATCCATGACAGTTTAACATTATTGATGGAATTATGGAAATAAATCAACTTTTTCATGGTATTCTAATAAAAAGGCCTGGAGCTGTATATGGGTCTTGTCACACACCTCTACACAAGTTTGCGCAGGTCCCCACTTCAGCTCCTCCTCACTGCCTGTCCCCCCACTCCTCACACGTGGTGTGTTAGTAGAGCCATGGGGGCCGCTAGGGGGGGGAAAGTGGTACAGATTCTAAGGGCCCAAGCACTGAGAGGGGCCCTTAAGGGGGCCCAAACACTGAGAGGGGCCCTTAAGGGGACCCAAACTTCGAATCTTTCATGGGGCCCAGCATTTCTGGCAGCGCCCCTGAGTAGAGCAAACCGGTGCGAGCTCATCATCTCGTTCATATTTGTGGCCGACTGTAAATGCGCTGCATTTAGTAACACCGACATAGTGACAACAAGTTCTCACTCACGTGCTTCCGTCAACGTTGGTCGACAGCAACAAAGTCGTATGGGCCTACTGTCAGCATGCAGGAATGTTGTGTCAAAAATACTGAATCAAACTAAGATAACGCAAAACACGCCCACTCAATGCAAAAGAGTGTGCTCAAGTTGGGTCTCCTAAGGGGGCGTTGTCCCTTACTACTTCTTCTCTTTTTGAGGTGTTTGCACAAGACGTGCGCTACCGCCATCTACAGCACTAAGGGGACTTCATTGATTCTCAACCTCAGACTCCGAAGGTCTCCTAAAGGGGTGTTCACCCGAAATTAAGTGGATACCGGAAAAGAAAAAAAATGACGCTTCTTGTTAGATCCACCTTCTTTGGTTGTGTTTTTAGCTTTGTGTTCAATTAAAGATCCTGCAACCGAGAAGGAACATCTTTTTCACAAGTACCCTAAAATTTAATTGCAGAAATGTCATCTATAGGTCAAATGAAGGAGATTTAGCTTGGTTGCCCAAAGTTGCACTTTGGGCAATTGCATAATTAGCATACATATACCGTTAAGGTAAGACTACCATTAGTGAATAGGCAAAAAACCATAAATCATAGATATCACCTTGAAACTTTCTCAGTTCATTACTGATAAGAGAATAAAAAAATGTATCGGATGTTTTTGTATTTTGATGTTATGATATGCAAATGAGGGCATGAATGATCAATTATGCACTAATTTGCTAGCCTGATAAACCACCCTAAATGGATTGGATGTCTAATTTAGTCTGGCTCAGATGACTGGATACAACGGAACATTGTTGATGAGCACAACCTGTTGTCTTTCAAACCGTGTCTGTGCCTATATATATATCTTCATTAAACCTCGAATGTCCACTCGGTTACATTTACATTTTTTTCTGTCCTTTGCCTTTCATGTGCCCCTGTATTTTTCTGTTCTGCCCTGCCCCTCATTTGCCTCACTTTCCCCTCATTTGCTGTTCCCCATGTCTCATTTCTGATTATTGCCCTCTTGTTTTGTGGTCCCTAGGTTTTCCTGTTGTGTCTTTTCCCTGTATTGTGGCTGTGTCTCAAATCACGCACTTGTGCATTTCGGGCACTGTTTTTCAGTGCCTACTAGGGCACTCACGCTGAAAATTTTGGTTGAGCCAGTGCACTGAAAGTGCCAGGATGATCCCCTAACAATGGCGGACAAATGCAGCGTTTGACTGACGGACCCTGCACGCACTAAACAGCGGCGATGTTGACAATGACACGGAGGAAATGTGGCATTCAGTTCAGTAGAAGAGTTTGGTCAACAGTCTCCTAATTCTGTAAGTAATGCTGATGGGACACCAACCTTGTCATGTTAACCAAAGTATTGTATGTGTGATTGTTGACCTTTGGGGTGAAGGAAATGGAAATACAAGCACCAGACGCTGTGCATTGTAAACAGTAGCCAACTGATATATTGGTGAGCTAATGCCATGCTCAGCCGTCACTTCTAGCCAGGGCACAGTAGAGTAGAGTAGAGTAGAGTACTTTTATTGATCCCGAAGGAAATTAAGGTGTCTGTCAGCTTACATAAATACACAAATCCAAACATACACAAAGAACTTATACACATAAATGCACATTACAGTAAAAGTATATCGCCACACACACTCTCTCTCTCTCCCTCCCTCCCTCTCCCCCTCTGGGGGGTGGGGGGGTGTTGGGTGAAGTGTAGCTGTTCAGTAGAGAAAAAATAAAAATAAAGAAATAATCGGGAGGGGGTGGGGGGTTGCGGGGATGGTTTAGGCAGTCCAGTCTGACAATCTCTTTCATTGTGTCTTTCTGTGTGGTGTTGAAGAGCTGGATGGCCCTAGGAACAAATGACTTCCGTAGTCTGTCTGTACGGCAGGGGAAGGCCCGGAGTCAGTGCATTGTGCTCAAAGTTTTCCACGAAACTGTGTGCACTATGCACTGACTGTCAGTGCACTGACACATGTGTGATTTGAGAAATAGCCAATGTTATCCCTGTCCTTGTCTTTTCTTTCTCCCTTGTTCTTCCATTGTGTTCTGTGTTTTTATTAGTTTCCCTTGTTTGCTTCCCATTTCCCTCACCTGTGTTCTGCTTTGCCCCATTTTGTATCTTGTTAGTTTGTTCCTCATTGCCTTCACCTGTTCTTGTTACCTACCTCATTAGCCCTCCCTTAGCCTACGGAAATTGACCATGGTGATGTTTTTTTGAGCATTGTTCGGAACGGTTTTTGGTTTTGACTGTGGTTTAACTATAAAATGAACCATGGCTAAAACAAACCATGGTTTTACCACGGTTTATATGCCAATTCACATTACACTTAGCTGTCGCTTTTTTCCCAACACAAAGTGGGGTTAGGTGCCTTGTTCAAGGGCACTTCAGTCATTGATGGAGGTGTAGGGAGAGGTAAGGGTGGGATTCAAACTAGCAACTTTGTGATCTTCAGTGCACCTCCCTAACCACTACACCATGGCTGCGAATACATTTTTGGGGTGACCATGAAACCTGCAATTAACCATGGTTATTTGAGCATTTGTAACCGGCAGCTTGTCGGCAGCTCGTGGCCACCGTAGTTCGTCACTAGCTGACACCCCCCTTTTGAGTTTTGTGAGAATAGGCATTGCTGGAGACGTCGGATGCAATTGGTTAATCCTCGGTTCGAGGCATAGAGGTAAAACTTGCTGTGATAATGTGTGTGTGCTTCAACATTGTTGAATAATGTTTACTGCTTGGTGTGGCGTTACATGATTTGTTTAACTATGTAATCCTAAAATAACCTTGCATGGCTTGTTTAAACGGTGTGTGTCATTTCTTAAATTGCTGCATGACTTGTATAATGGTGTTACCTAACTTTTATTGCATGATTTGTATAATGATGTGTGTTTGTAAAATAGCATTGCATGCTTAACGTCTGGTAGCCCAGTTTGTCCTGTAGCCCTGTTTGTCTATGTGTTTGTCTGTGTCTGTAACTATATGTATGCTGCCATTTTGACCAGGACTCCCTGGTAGAAGAGACTGTAGTCTCAATTGGACAATCCTGGCTAAATAAAGGATACATTAAAAAAAAGTGTTTTATAGCATAGTTGCTGGCCTTTTTGTTGCTTTCATTTTGAGACATTCAGTTTTTGGTTTGTTTTCAGTTTTGTTTAATAAATAGGCCTAATGCTCAACTTCATTCTGTTTCGTTTGTTGTCAATAAATAACGGCTATTACTTTCACCTGAATTTACGTCTCTTACTTTCTTATGTGTGGGAAACCCTAGTCTGAGAAACTTGCACAACTAAATTTGGTGGTGCAAGGCCACCAGTGGCGTAGTCGTAAAAAATACAGTTTGGCAAGACCTCCAACCTACCCTCAGGTTACATATGGTTTGTGACTATGGTTAAACCATAGACACAAACCATGCTGAAAAACACATGATCCACGGTTTGTCAGGAAGCACAGTTTTCATGGTTAGGCTAATGTTTTCTCACGCATTGCACTATGGGCATCAAAATCAGTATGGCCATTTGAAAATATTAAGGGTAAGCTACAAATTGGTACACTTTTTCTTATCTAGGGCAGTCCATATCGGAACTAGCCTGAAAAATAGTGAAACATATCAGTCGGGGATGGTTGTCACACTGCATCCATCCCATTGCCTGTGCTGTTAGCCATAGCATTAGCATTTCACATTAATTTCTGTGTGAAATAGGCCTACACTACATCTACATTCTCTAAAGAGTGTAAGAAGTAGCAAACGGACCATTTGTGATGATTCTGTACGCGTGACCTAGGTTTAGATTCACATTTCATTGAAATTAGAAATGTATCATTTTTATTTAATGTTAAAATTTTCCATTTCCCCCCCATTAGAATAATGAAGCATCGAACCCTAGAAATGGTTTCCTTGCAATAAGCTTATGTAGTAAGGTGGACCGTATGCTAATTATCCAGAAATGAATCACTATTTTACTTGCATGGAATTGCACGACTACGCCACTGGGGGAATTTCGCCACCCAGAAATATTGAATAGTAACCAAGGCACAACAGGTTCGTTTTAGGAGGCAGAGACAGAAGGCAGGGTAACAGTTGATTCTCTTATTTTATTATTTCCAGTTCTTATAAAAATATATTTAGTGAGTAAAAGAGTTCAGGAACCCACACAGTTGGGATGGGACATGTACAAACAACAGAAAATAATCAAATAAAATAAACAAACTTCACACCATCACTGGTCCGTTATCCCACAGAATGCCCATCCACCCCTTAAGCTTCGACTTAAATACAGAGCACCGTAATCACCCCAATGTTCAGAAAACAGGCTAGCTGTAGTTATGGACCCACAGGTCAACCCACACCGTTGAGATTGCAACCAATTCACGCTATGGCACCAAGAGGGCACCCATAGAGGTAGAAAATAACACTAGAGAGGACACAGCAATTTGCGACAGCACTGGGAAATGGCAGCTGGAGCTTCCCAACTTCCGTAGGTAGTGTAGGTACCTTCAGGCAATGCAAGTCAATGGAGAACACGCCCACCCCTGTCAAGAAATTGACTAAAACTGTGTAAATATGAAGTAACACTTCAATCAAAGACCAGATTTTAAATGTCAGGCTAAATATCTATATGAGTCGATAAAATACATTTAAAAATCAAATAATATCTTTTATGAACATAGTTAGCAACACACTTCAACTATTGTCCTTGCATAGTGTGTTGGTGGACATTTTCACATGATTAAGCCATTTTTGACAGAGGTGAGCCTCGTTCTCCGTTAATTTCCATTTCTCTGATCTGCCTACAGATAATGGCCGCTACAGATTGCCGTAAAAAGGGGGGCGGGGTCCTCTCTAGTGTTATTTTCTACCTCTATGAGGGCACCTTACACTACACGACACTGCAACCAGGAAGCTCAGGGGAGCCGGGTTATCCAGGGAATGGGAGGCGACTGGGCACAGATATCCTATAGGAAGACTAGATACGTCATCGCATATTTCAAGCACGTCCGCACAGGTCGGCCATATTAGCGCAGTCTAAACTCTCCACAGACCCTCTGTTACACCTGAAGTAAACTGAAGAATTGAAACGTTGGGATACTTAAAATGTATACTGTTGCTTTGCTGAAATATTGACACGTGTATATAAATGGTAGGGGCCCTTAAAACTCAAGTGTAGACTGGGGTAAAACGCCCAGGAGAGTAATATGCTTCCCACTTAACCTATTTGTCCAAAAAATTAGATAGACCTACAGCAAATACACATTTTAACCATTGCTGTGCATTACGTTGACGGCATGGATATATTCATTGCACCAAATTAAAGACGACAGAGATGACGTACTGGAAGAGAGATGTACAGCGCAACAAGTTAATTCGATCTGGATGGACTCATTTTGAACACAAGGTAGAGCTGTCGAAACCAAAGCAGAACGTAGACTACAAGTGAACGTTTATTTGTTATTTTACTGAAAATATAAAAGATTACTTTGTGCATTTGTTTATGGGATCTACTTAATTACCTGAACAAGCCCAATGAACTATATTACACATGATTTTAGACCTATGAACATTATAATGTAATGTAATATAATAATAATAATGTGAATATTCATCACTATGCAGTATCAACATATACTTTCGTTTGGATTTTTTTATACTGTATAACAAACAGACCCTTTCGAAAACCGATGGAAATTTGAGGGAATTATGGCCATCTGAAGAGTATACAACACCAAAAACTCAATGCAACTGGTTGAGCCAGCAGGCTGCACTAACATGGCCGCCATGCGCGGACTTTCCACTTGCATGACGGGAACGCAGACGACGCATCTAGTCTTCCTATAGGATATCTGTGCGACTAGGCACCAGTGTGGCAAACTACAATCAGAAAATAACAAACAAAACACAGATAACCAAAATACAGGACAGAGGGTTCGCTCGTTCAGGAGCACACTCAAAATCGAAACAAAAAAGTGTAAACAGGCACGCAACCTTACATTCATCCCGCAATAGTTTGACACCATGTCACATGTCTCTTTGTCGACGCAGCATGACAGAAATTTTGAAGTTTGACAGGAAATCTAACCATCATGCAACATTTTAAGCCAGAATGCATTGCTGTCTAAATGCACATGTAGCCGTTGCGGTATCTCGATCGCACCTGCTGACTTGTGCGGCCTTACCCAAAATGCTGTGCGCCACCTCCCTCTCAACAGGGTACCTGAAAACAAAACATGGCTACCACCCAAGCTACTACCTTATAATGCTCTTTATTTTGACACTTATGTACACAGATATTGAGAACTGAAGCGATAAATCAACATTATAGTATCTAAATATGCCGTCGCAAGATCTATTTATAGCCTATTTTACGATTCCGCCGTCTGGCGGTCATTCACCGTTGAAATAGCATGCGTAAGCTGAACGCGTGATGAGCGTAACTCCCGACATAGAATTGCCGTAGCATCGAATGCGCAGGGGAGTGCACTTGTTTGTGCCGTTCGTAACGGCTGCCTCACCAGCTAACTTTACTTATCTAATCAGAGATCTGTTTATGTAGGAGGGGAGTCATTGAGTCACTGCCTTCCATTTCAAATTGAGCCAATCTGCTTGTTCCCTTGTATGTCCATCTGCGCCCTCTTGTCTCCTGCCCTGTGTCATTCTGTAATTAGCCCCTGTATATTTGAAGCTGGGCTTACACTTTCGCTAACATCTCCTAGTACACAGTAGAAATGTGTATGAATCACTGTATGGCATCTAAAATAGGCCTACTGGCATGATAGGCCTACAAGTCCAAAATATTGAAGTTTGTGGAGTTCACAGTTGGGAGGTTATGAGCTATGACATCTGCGAAATCTGGACATTAATCATAACCTTCTACAACCTAATATTAAACAGCACTCTTAAGACACATGTGTTGGAAGTCAACACATTTCTTGTGTAAGGGTAGTTTCAACAAAAGTTGTGTTATATTTCAGAGATTTTTAACACAGAAAGTGCACAAATAACCAACACAACAATGTGTAGCACACACAACCAAGAAATATCACTTGATCGCTATTTTTTTTCAGATTCATGTTCCTCACTGAAAATAAGCCAACGCCAGTTAATCTAAGTGTGAAAGAATAATAACTGATACTATTTTTCTCAAGCCAAAAACTGAAAACGGGTCAAAATGACCCGAACACCTTACAAGGGTTAAGTCATTAAATTCCCTCATGTTGTGTGAGAAGGAGCTTAATACCCACGAGTGAAAATTTTGCACAGTGTATGCCCGCCTTAAGCCCCATGTTTCTCTTGTCCTGTGCTGCGTCATTTGTCAAACACTGTCTTTGTCACACCATGTCAACTTGCCAGATCTGTGAAACCTTTGTTTGTCACTTGAGTTCTCCGTCTGAAAATTGTGTCACCAAATCAGAGCTACAAAAATAAACTTTATTATTTAAAAAGCAACGTTTCGATCACACTGGTTCTTCATCAGGCATATGGGTAACAGGAAGAAGCAGTGACTTATCACTGATTCTTGAGAAAGTGGCTAAAACAGGTTGTAATGTTGACAGAAAAAAAACAAAGTGAATTATAAAATTATATGGTATATCCTTGTTGACTAAGGTCTTGGCTTTTCAGAAATGCACAAGGCCAATCTCCCCATTTTGTATTTTTTTCAGAAATCAGGCTTTTCTCTGATCACACCTTGTTTTTTGTCAACACCGTCAGACACAATTATAAGTAATTAAAATTGTATTGATTTGGTTGCATATGTATCTGGAGTTTTTAAGTGATTATGTGTATTTTTTGGTTCATACATATGCCTTTAAATGTTGAAAATTCACTTTTGTTCTATTTTAATACTGTTTCATGTGTTCTAATTTTAGAATATGTACCATCATACGATGCTTACTTAACCCCTAAATAGAACAAACATTTTTTTTGTAATTTCACAAATATTCCTGTAGGCTTAAATTGGCTATTACTTTGATAATTCAACAACTCCTAAGGAAAATGTTGTAAGCACATTCATTTAAAATGTCCAAAACTCCTTCTTACGGTGGTGACTTAAGAACTGATGGTGGTGACAGTAATCTGAGAGTGGTGAAAGTGGCCTAATTTGTACCTGCATTTAGCAAAATAAATAGCCCTCTCAAGTCAATGGCATCTTGCATAAACAGTTTATGTTTGTGTGTGCACTGTATGTTTGTACATGTGTTTTTTTCTCATTTAGTTAGATTCTCTAGGAAGTAGGCCACTGGTTCTTGAAAATGCGGCAAAAACAAGTTTTAAGTTGTTCAAATCCAAAATATAGAGGTGTATTATCATAGATGTAGGTCTTGGCTGTGCAGTGAATGTATTGCCCAAGCTGTTTAACATTTTTCATAAAATAGGCTCTTTCTTGTTTTGTCAACAACGGCAGACAGAATTAGAAGTAAAGACATATGTTTACTGTATTAAAGTGAATTACTTTAACAATTCAACATAACTGTAGATACTTATTGTATGCATATTCCTAAAACATGTCAAAAACATGTAAAACATGTGTTTTTTGGTGAACTCCATCAGATGTCACCACCGTCAGGTTTTCTGACAAAAAAAACCCTCCAAATGCACCTCAGTGGTGGCTAGAGTATCATTTTGGATCACAATTATTACTAACATGCCTAGTAATGTTTCATTAACCAGCACAATTTAGTAAAATATGGAACAAGATGATGAGCGTAACAAAATCTGACAGTGGTGATATCTGACGGTGTGAGACAAAAAACACTCTTTTACATATTATGCATTGTTTGTTCACATTAGCCATTTCATTTTCGCTCTGTTTCTTGGGTGCTTCATACCTTTTCTGAGAAAGTATATATTAATTAACAGTTCAGTTCAGTTCAACTTTATTGGTACCAGAAGGTAAACTGGGTTTGCAGTATAAAAGAGAAGATGGCTGTCCTTACATCAGAACCACAAGACACATGACACATAAACATGGAGTCTAAAAAAACACATGTAGGTTTCACAAAGAAATAAATAAAATGTCATTTGACTGAAATACACATACAACATATACACATGGGGGGGGAGGGGGGGGGGGGGGGGGGGGGGGGGGGGGTGGGGGGGGGGGGGGGGGGGGGGGGGGGGGGGGGGGTGGGGGAGGGGAGGGGTTATATTACTAAAACTATGGCAGAAGTGACACCACACTCCTGGTGCAGCTAAAGTGCAAAGAGCATTTTTACAAATACATTTTTTATTTTATTTTACGTCATGTTTAGCAAAGGAATTGCAGCTGGGACAAAACTGTTTTTGAACCTATTGGTTCTGCAACCAGGAACTACCAGCCTCCATCCAGAGGGGAGGTACTGGAACTCACTATGCAAAGGGTGTCGGCTATCATCTAGGATAGCCATTGCTATCCGCTGTAGTTGCTTTGCATACACCAAAGAAGGGTGCAGCTGTGGTTCACCGATCAGTTTACTTGACCACTTAACAATTTGGTATAGGCGGTTCTTGTGTGTAAGGGGGACATTGCCAAACCATGAAGCTAAAGAAAAAGACAAAATTGATTCAATAAAGGAACGATAAAACAAAATCATCATGGACTTGTCAACATTAAATAGTGAGGCTTATTAAGTCAATATTCCATAAGAATCTTTCACTTGGTGATGCAAGCACCAAATCAGGTACACAGGTTCTCCAGGGCCTACTCTCCCAGAAAAGGTCGCTATCCAGGTGAAAAAACAAGATGGCGGCCATTTTTCAAGATGGCCGCCTCATTAAAGGTGAAAAAAGCTGTTTTCGTCTTAGAATGCCAAGTAATCAAGATATCTGAGTGATGGAAATATTAAAATGTATGAATTCTGACCAGGACAACTTAATAGTATCAATATTTCATCACAAAATGGCCACCACTTTTCAAAATGGCAGGCCTTACATGACTGAAAATGCATATTTATGACATACAGCTGTCCGATAGCAGGTATTCATTAATACATACTAACCTTGCCATCACTGTTGGAATAGAATGTTTAATTTTGTTTACATTCTGTATTAGAATGATGTTATAGCACAACCAGGGCACACTGGTGACATCACTGCTGTGAGACTCAGCATCGGGTTCAGTGTCGGCTTGTGGTACAATAGCTGTAGTTGTAGTTTACTAACTCTTTTAGTAGTATACTCACTTTAGTTGTTAGTATTTATAGTCTCCCATATGCTATCTAATAAGACCCTCTATATAGCTTAACTAGAAATGTAGTTAGTGTAGTTAGAAATTTAGTTAGATAGCCGCACCTGAATTGACAGGATGTGCCAGCGTGGGAGACCCGAGCCAAGGGTAACGGGGCTTCAGTTACCCGGATGGTGTACAGATCGCACGGGACTTAAATGACACTGGATGAACGATCGGGCTGGGTGTAGGGCAGAAGTTGCCTGATTTTCATAGACTTCAGATCACATACCGCGATTCTGGTCTGACCAGGACTATAACGATTAGCGTGTCCATACAGGGTGAACTTTGTTTCCATGTCCTGGTTAACCCGCCTCCCTCGGCTTGCTACTGGTTGAGGGCTGTGCCGAAGTTTAAACCAAACATTTCTTAGCCCAATAGAACGTCTCTGCATAAGCCACGTCACTGCCTTGAACACACCTCTACCCAGGACGGTTGAAAATGCTCAGTTGATTGGTTCCAGACAAAGTGGGTGGAGATCCCGCTGTAGTGGGATTGAGCAAGCTCCTAGCCCTACTGTGTGTAGCTGTCACCAGTAGGGCGGAGCCCGGCTTGGGCAGAAGATGACTGAACCTTGTGTCCCATATCTCAATGTGCTTTGATATTTTGTACGGTTGGGTGGTAAAAGGATAGCCCCTCTGCCTTTAACTGTATTACACAAGATGTCTGCTAAAAATCCTTTGAGCTGCAGTACATGTCTGGAACAACACCTCAAGCACCCTGACCCTGAGCACGGGGGCCCAACAAGGTTGTGTGCTTAGCCCCCTGCTGTTCACGCTGCTGACTCATGACTGCACAACGACCCATTGCACTAACCATCTGATGAAGTCTGCGTACGATATAACACTGGTGGGCCTCATCACTAAGGGTGACGAGATTCACTACAGAGAAGAAGTAGACTTGCTGGTCAGATGGTGCAAGGACAACAACCTCCTACTGAATGTCAACAAGACCAAGGAGATTATTGTCAACTTTCAGAGGGGCCAAAAACAACTGTTACCACTGACCATCGACAATGATGTTGTGGAGAGTGAGCAGCACAAAATTCCTTGGAGTGCACATCAGTGACGACCTCTCTTGGACCACAAACACATCATCACTGGTGAAGAAGGCCCAACAGCGCCTCTACTTCTTGCGCAAACTGAAGAAGGCAAGTGCTACACCCTCCATCATGACAGCATTCTACAGAGGAACCATCAAGAGCATCCTGACCAGCTGCATCACAGTGTGGGGAGGAGGTTGCACAGAGCAAAACAGGAAGACACTCCAGCACATTGTGAACACAGCATAGAAGATCATTGGAGCGCCACTCCCCTCCCTGCAGGACATTTACACCACCCGCCTCACCCGAAAAGCACTGATGATCACCAATGACATAGGTCACCCTGCACACCAACTGTTCAGTCTCCTGCCCTCTGGAAAGAGGTACAGGTGCCTCCGCTCCCGTACTACCAGGCTGGCGACCTTCATACACCAACCAATCAGGATGCTGAACTCTTAACCTGCCCTCCCATCACTGATAGCCCCCCCTCAACACTGAATTGTGATTGCACATTCTACTTGCACTAACTCAAAACACACACACACACACACACACACACACACACACACACACACACACTGAACTAACTCAAAAGCACACACAAACATGCACACACATATTGCTGCTGCTTCATGCCTGTTACTTAATGACTGTACTGGATACCAACTAGTTGTAAATATTGCACATTACAATTGCTTACTTTGTCTTTATTATTATTTCACAATGCTACTATCACCATGTCAGAATCGTCACAATAGGACATAACTGAAAATGTACAACAATACCTCTTCTTAATACATGTTCTATGTATGCATGCTGTTGCCCAGTCTTGCACTTTATATCTCTGTAAGGGTATTGTATAACCCTTGCAAAATGCAAATTGAAAGCCCTGTTAACTGGGGGTGGCAAAAAGATGGTGAGACCTGGAAAGTTCTCTGGTCAAAGCTTCCTGCAATTGCGGAGAGTTGCCAGCAACTGACAAAATGTGGATGCAAGACTGACTGCCGAGGAAGATGCAAATGCTATTGCTTTAGCCTCAACTGTACACAGTTCCTGCAAATGTGAGGACTAAAAAGAGCTAATCCAACATGTGCATCAGAGAGTTTTCCTACCCAAACAACAAACAAGTAATCATTATAGGCATACTGTTTTTTGTAATATTTAGAATCATTCAGTGAGTGTTAGTTTACTTACATGTAATTACGAAAATACTATAATTTTCAATATTTTAGTTTTTTTGAGTGTATAATTGAATTCTCCATGCTCAACATAATATATTTCCATACATAAATATTCAAAATATGATCAGTCAATCAAAATATAGATAAAAGCCATTTAAAAGCAGTTCAATTGGCGGCCATCTTGGAAAATGGCCGCCATTTTGTTTTTTCACCTGGATAGCGACCTTTTCTAAAAGGGTAGGGTCTGAAGCACCTCTGAACCAAATTTGGTGCTTGCATCACCAAGTGAAAGATTGTTTGAGGTATTTGCTGCACTATAAACTGGCAAAGCTTCCTCAAGCAGTGTAAACGCTGTTGACCTTTTTTGCATACAGCTTCACAATTTTCCTGGAAATTTAATTTGGAGTCAATGATAGTCCCTAAGTATTTGTAGGATTTAACTTGTTCCACTAGTTGACCTTTCATGTTAGTGGCCACACACCTTGATTTTTTCCCAAAATCAAGGTGCATATCCTTAGTTTTAGATATATTCAGTTTAAGGTGTGATTCGTCACACCACTGGACAAAGTCTTCAATTATCGGTCCATGACCTCTTTCTTCTTTGTGTAACAAACTTACGATGACAGAGTCATCAGCATATTTGATGATGGTTCTATTGGCATATTTACTCTGACACATGTTTGTATACAGGATAAACAGGAGGGGTGAGAGTGCGCACCCTTGTGGCGAGCCTGTGGAGGAGGAAAGCTGACTGGACATAACTCCATTCACCCTAACTTTCTGTGTTCGATTAGTTAAAAAGTCTAAAATCCAACCAACAAGATTAAAACTTAAAGAAAACTGTGCAAGAAGACGGTTTACTAAAATGTGTGGTTGAATGGTATTAAAAGCTGATGAAAAGTCAATAAATAATACTTGTGCGTGTGACCCGCTCACTTCAAGATGTTTTAGGAGCTGATGAGATAACATTAATGTAATATAATACTATTAAAACATCCGACGGTGTTGTAGTTTATGGTTGGGACAGTACCAGTGTCCAAACAAATTAACAAATTGAGGACAAAATAGTAAACTTACAGGAGCTTCAGTGATGGTGAAGTATGCAGTAGACCTAAAGGTTTGAAAAGGGGTCCTCAGTAATGAAAATGACCTTGTGCATACCTTATTTTATTGTCTTTTAGAAAAAATGACGGTGGTGACCAATATGCTGGACACATTTTGAGCAATCAGAAAATAATAGTAAATATTGTTTTACATGCACTATGTGCACATCTGTAGAACCACTTTAATATGGTCTTCCACATCATGGTGATATTGTTCAATTATGTTAGTGATTTTTGTATTTTAAGTCAATTGAAATGATGATGCCAGTCCTTGGGACAGGCATTTTTACAGGGTGTGGACAGGTTTATAGCCATGAAAAGTAATAAAAATACACTTAAATATTTCAAACAACTGTGTATTTGTGTAACATACCCCTTGGTCATTACCTGGATTCATTCTGTTCGTGAAAATTTAGTTGATTTTCAACAGAATTAGCATTTTACTGCTGGGGCATGTTTTTGCCAAACTTTCAAGAATCAGTGTTATATCACATGACCATTCATACACCCGCCAGGCAAGGCACCCAAGGGTGTCAATGAAATAGACAGACTTGGCCTGTGTCCATTATGCATCAGGCAAAACCAAAAACATTTGCAAGTTTCAAGGATCAAGGAATGAGAAAAGATTAAAAATGTGAATAGAGTACATGAACATATAAGTACATTTCACATGTTTTTAAAAACAACAAATTAGAAGTCCACAGACAAAGTCCACAAACAAAAATTAGAAGTCCACAGACTATCCCTTAGGGATAAGATTATAATGTGCATACAATAATGCGTATACGCTCAGAAAGGAAAGCATATTTTTCCAAAATCATACAGACAACCAGCATAATGCTAAAGTTCTTTGTTCCACCATTGATCACCTGCTTAATTCAACACATAGCAATAACAACCTAAATGCAGCATTGCATGCTAAGTGCGAGGAATTTGCTAGATTTTTTAATAAAAAGACTGCAGGCATTAGAGAAGGCATCCAAGGTGAAAACACAGCAACCTCTGGCGCCCACTCAGGCGACATACCGAGGGGAGGGTTAAACCCCCCAAGGAGACCTCAGAGCTTTCAAAGTTTTAGTCCAATTACAGAGGACGACCTCTGTAAAATAGTCAGGGAAAGTAAGCACTCTACCTGCAGCCTTGACGCTATTCCCACATCTCTACTGAAAAACATATTTGGTTGCTTACCTTTACTACAAATTGTTAACACTTCCATTCTCACAGGCATTGTCCAAGCTCATTTAGAACAGCCATGGTAAAGCCACTTCTTAAAAAAAAAAAAACTAATTTAGATCAGAGTTCTTTAAACAACTATCGCCCTATATTAAACCTCCCGTTTATAAGCAAGATACTAGAAAATGTCGTATTTAAACAACTTAATCAACACCTGGCTGGAAATGATATCTTAGAAAAAATCCAATCAGGCTTTAGAGCCAACCATAGTACTAACCAAAATAATAAGTGATCTTGGGCTCAGCACTGCTGCTAACAAAGTTTTGGCACTCATCCTCCTCGACCTCAGTGCAGCCTATGACACGATAGACCACAACATACTGATTGAATACCCTTGAATCTACGGTAGGACTGTCCGGCCACGTGTTAGAGTAGTTCAAAACATATATTATAGGAAGGCAATTTTTGTCACCATTGGAGAACACGTCTCCAACAAGTATGATGTGCCTTTCAGAGTTGCTTAGGGTAGCTGCTTGGGCCCTCTCTTGGGCCCTCCTCTTCTCTCTCTATATGTTGCCCCTGGGCTCCATCATCAGAGAGCACAATGTTTTCATAGCTACGCCGATGATACACAATTATACATCTCTGTCGAGCCTAGCCAAACCACTGCCATTCATGCCTTGACTAAAGGCATGTCTGCCATCACAGATTGGATGAACAGTAACTTCCTAAAATTAAATGAAGATAAAACTGAAGTGCTGCTCATTGGCCCTAAGAAAAAAATGTGCAGTGCTACACTCAAGCCTAGGTGACCTAAGCATGCATATTAAAGATAAGGTTACTAGCTTAGGAGTGGTCATAGAGTCGGTTTTGAGCTTTGAGCCTCACATCAACAAGATAACAAAATCTGCTTTTTTCTATCTTAGAAATGTCAACAAAGTGCGCGGCTTGGCCCTCCGACAAGACGCTGAAAAACCTATTCATGCGTCCTTGCCAGTGATGCGCAGGGTGACCCGAAGCCAGCAGGCGCTTGCAGTTAACCACGGTCGACCGCAGGCACGGGTTATGAAATAATATTTTTTACGATATTCGGGTCGGTTTCGGTCGGTCAAGCCCTTTGAAATTATGCCACATTTTATAGTAGCGTAGGCTATAATCTATAGTAGACAGAGACATTTTTTCTTTGAAATAGATCAAGTTTATTTGGCTGATTAACTACGATGGTGTGCCTTGAGCTCTGCAGGAGACTTAATGAGGCTCCTGCGTCGGCCGAATCCTCTGCGCGCAACTGGTGCAGCAGGTGCAACCATTGAGTGCATTTAGCAGAACACAGAGGGTGCTCTCTACACAGTGCAATGATGGATAGGGTAGCCTACTATTTTCTCATACAAGTGTAATGGTTTCGCGGTCCTGTGTTGCTTACAGAGTTTGTTTTCATTTCCACTGGGTCTTATAAGGTCCGTTGTGCGTTGCCAATGACACAGGATGTTCATAAGACGCACGGCTACTCTTTCTAAAAAGCGGGTCGGGAAACCGTTACGTGTCGGGTCAATATTTTTTCATAAATATTTCTTGCAGTCAGGGCAGGGCGGGCGGGCTAGGGAAAATAATCAGTCGGTTGCGTCTTGTTTTTCTTCGACCCGCGCATCACTGGTCCTTACTGTTCACAACCAGACCTGGCAGGGGGCTCCCCTAGGTGGCCGCTGGTCTCTGCCTGAGGTTTCTTCCTGACTATGAGGTCTTCCAGACTTAATTGAGCTTTTTCCCACGAACTATGAATCAAGTGAAAAGGGAGTTTTTCCTCACCCCTGATGCCACCAGGGGCCCCATCTGAGCACCCAAATTCAGTGTGACTATCTATGACTTATGCTGAACCCAACCACTGTGGACCTTACGCCTCTAAGAATCCTGGGCCCAACCTATGTGAACCTTATGACTCTACAATCTCTATGTCTTCTTCCTCTGACTTCTTGCTGTTTCTGTCTCTCCTCTCTACTCCTCCTTTTAATTCCATCTCTAACAATGATGTTTTTTTCCCATTTGTTAAGCTCTATGAGTTGCATGCCTTGTATGATACAGTGCTATAGAAATACAATTATTACTATTATTATTATTATTATTATTATTATTATAAGCTTCATTGTGCTTTTCTATTTGAGCTTCTACCTTAAAATATTGTCATTTTGTATAATGTCTGTGTTTTGTAAAGAAATGACCTACCGCACCACATCATTACATCACATTATGCGACATCAACACATTCTAACATATGTCGCCACATTTAGCAAATGAACAAAAACAACTTACCAGCACAGGACAAGGACACCAAGCTGAGAAGAACCACGGCAGCCAACATAGTACTTTAGGCTTCCTTTAGCCCTTATCATTCACATGTTTACATTGCCATTGTAGCAGAATATCTGACTCAATAGCAGGGCTGAGCAGAATAAAGGTTAACCACACTGCACCTGACAAGCACGGCACACCCCTATCAGCTGATGAATCTCATTGTCCTGTAATGGGCGTGCACCATGTCCAAAGGTCACATTGCTATGCAGCATTTCTACAACACACACACACACACACACACACACACACACACACACACACACACACACACAGGGGCGCCGCCAGGAATTTTGGGCCCTATGAAAGATTCTAATTTTGGGCCTACCCCCCCTCTTTTTTTTCTTTTTAAATTATTACTATTGTTATTCGGGGGAGCGGAGGGGGGCATGAAGGGCATGAATCCAACACATAGATTTATATAGGCCTAATTTGAATTGTTAAGAATCTTCAGAGGGGGCAAATAATCATTCTGAAAGACATAAAGCATTATGGTCGGAAAAGCTGAGGCTTTTGTTTTTCCATATTCAAATAAGACAGATTTCCCAATATCATTTCCATGAATTCTTAATTAAAATAGCGCAGATAGCTACTCAACATAGAGACAATTTTCCTTTCTTTGCGCCTACCCCGTGTGGTTAGCCGCCTGGGTAGCCTAGGACGCAATTCCATAGGGTTACACTCACAGAGCTTATTGGTAGTCCGCGTCAGTCTGGTATTAGACATAGGCTGTGCCGTGTGCGCAGATTATCCAAAATGATTTGGTGACTGACGTCAATAGCCTATCTAACCTGCAGCTGTCTCGTCAAATCGCTGTTCATTTTCTGCATCCAAGTTTTCCGTCGGACTGAAACTGAACGTGACTAACAGGTTGTGGTGCGCTGTCCATCAGCACCACGCTGACATTAGTCTAATTTAGACGTCCGATAAGCATTTAGCCTATTTCGTGCCAAGGGTAAAACTCTTTGTAACTTCATGAGAAGAAGAAAATCTCTTGCCCTAGCCATTAGGTTAGCCTACTCCGTGTTGTTACATTGTTGTGAGGAATGATTGTAAAAAAAATAGCCACCGCTTGTCAAAGGCACCGCTCTCCTGCGCAAACATGATAATTAAATGGCTGATGAGAGCATCCAAAACTTAGGCTACAAGTTGTTGTCAAATCAGCCTTCATTCCCCTCACTTAAGTTTCAACTGATGCTGTTGGGTGACCAGAGAGAACCAAAACTTTACTGATGAGAGGGTCAAAACAGAACACAAACAAAAGCAGGTCAACGAGTGCTGTGTTCCACCCTTGCGCTGTTGGTCCACACCGCGCTGACAGTGGCAGTTGATAGACGTGCAACATTCATCACGGAACGCGGATATAATCTACAAATTTGATATGGACAAAACAACAACCCCTCCATCATGAGTGTTGTGCCATTGCTATGCAGGATAATGGCCGAACCATTTAGTTATATAAAAAACATTATTTTGGCACTTAATACCCACGAAGCAAGCGATTCTGTCAGCCCTGCAATCGCTTCAGCAGTAGGCTATGGTAGTCGGGAAAGTAGGCTATTATGTTTGGAGGCTATAGTTTATCACTTTTGCCGTTTGCTCGCGGTGACAATAAAGGTGGATTGTTTAAATAGGAGCCATGCTAACGTGCTCTCTTGGAAGTTTATCTAAGGTTTCCGTTTGTTAGTTAGGCCTATCATTTGATTGCGTTTGCAAACGCAATGTCATTGAGTGAGCATACCTTTCTTGGAGAAAAATTGAGTGACCAGTTGCCTGCTTCTGACCCTCTCTTCTTTCTGCCGTCTTTTCGTGCCAACCTGACTAGCCTACATTACTCTGTCACCACCAGCTCACCATCATGTGCTTAAGACATAGATTGTAGCCTACTGTAGCCTATATTACTAACATTCTAACATTCTATGGGTTAAGACCTCAAGTCGCTCTGTACTCCTGCTGCCAGCATTTCGGACGCTGTGCGATTCAACGCCTCGCGCGCCGCCAGATTGGACCGCACCATTTCGCAAGAGCTAAGGGGGGGGAGGGTCCTAAAGAACTGACGAAAACGTTATGGAAATCGATAGTTGTGAGTTTAATGGGCCTACGTTCATTTCCAATTACCATTTCATTGTAAATAGACATTTTTTTAAAAAGGCAAGAATATTAGTTCTAATATTTTATTAGGCTATTAATTGCCATCCGCGGACGGGCCGTTGTGTTGGTCTGGGCCGTTATAATCAGTACCACTTTTCCCCCCCTGTCGGCGCCCCTGCACACACACACACACACACACACACACACACACACACACACACACACACACACACACACACACACACACACACACACAGTCAAGTTGTCGGTTTAGTTTTGATTTTTGTTTGTTTTTCAGTTTTGTTTGGTTTGTTTGTTTGGTTTATCCTCTGTGCATTTTCCCCCAACTTGAAAAGGTGACACTGGTCGAGCTGAAGGCACTGGAATTCACTCAAGCACGGACAGGACAACTTTGTTCCGTTTTAGTTTCTCCTTTTTCCTTCCCCCCCCCCCCCTTTTTATTTAGAGTTCAAGGCAATCAAGGTTCATCAATCATCAGGAAACAGATCAGGTCTTTAGTCCTTTTAGCAGAGATGTGGACTTGTGACTTGTGACTTGGACTGACTTGTGACTTGAACCACAAGTGACTCGACTTGAGACTTGACTTGCCAATATTAGGAATGATTTGTGACTTGACTCGACTTGTAAGCTATTGACTTGAGACTTGACTCGACTTGACAGTTTTAGCTTGCAATGACTTGCAATAGTACTCCAAGTCAATTAATATATTATTATGTGTTAGCTTTCTGTGTTTTGGACAGTTTTAGTACTGCAGGTGTGCTCATGGTTTGTTTTGGTCTCCTGCCCCGCCCCCCTTGGTGCTCTACCTTTGCAGCTTCAGTCAATAGGTGCGATCGAGTTCACGTCAACGCATACATGCGCATGTAGACAGCAATGCACCCTGGATGAAAATGCTGTATGACGGTTAGATTTCCTGTCAAACTTCGACATTTCGGCGATGTTGCGTTGACGAGGTGACATGTCACATGGTGTCAAACTATCGCGGGATGCATGCGACTGCAGTCAGATCTTGCAACCTCTGCAGTTGCTTATCCCCTTCAACGCTCGTCGGCGGACTGCCTCCGAGGTCACGCGCCCATGAACTGGTTGGTCAACAACTCACTGACGTGTGTATATGGGTCTTGTCTCACACCTCTACACAAGTTTGCGCAGGTCCCCACTTCAGCTCCTCCTCACTGCCTGTCCCCCCACTCCTCACACGTGGTGTGTTAGTAGAGCAAACCGGTGCGAGCTCATAGTCTCGTTCATATTTGTGGCCGACTGTAAATGCGCTGTATTTAATAACACCCACATCGTGACAACAAGTTCTCGATCACATGCCTTTCGCAACATCGACGCTCGCAACAAAGTCGTATGGGCCTATTGATTGTAATTTTCCCAGCTGCCCCCTGTTTAGTTCTGAGTGTCTCACTTCTACTTAAGCTCTGTCATTTTTCTGTTCGGCCTCTGATCGTCTGACCCTGACCTTGTGTCTGTGACCCTGTTTTGTGAACCTGTCCGTGAGTAACTGTGAATCTGGAAACTCTTTTTTTAAAAACGGTTTGGAATTCTGTTTTTGTGGACTGCCTTTTTTGAATCTGAAGTGCTCACTGAACATTCACCTCTGTTTTTGTGGACTGCCTTTTTCCTTTTGAATCTGAATACTTACCTCTGTTTTTGAAGGAGATTTTTTGTTGCATTTTTTTTCCAATCGAGTTCTACAAGTCTTTTCTGTTGGATTTTTTATTTTCTGGAACTGTGGTACACTGCTTCAGAACCAAACCGCTACACTAGCCCTGTCATTGTGTGCGCAGAATAAATCCGTCAAACCTGATCTGCATTTGGGTCTCTGTCTCTGAATCCTTACATTATTTTTGCATTTGTGTGTGAAAAAAATGCATGAAAGAAAGAAAAAATGGGCTAAACGATTAATCTTTAACCATGCAAAAAAAAAAGATCAATTGTGGGTTGTATGGTCACCCAAAAAAATAGTTGTCTACAGCCGTCTGCTTGTCTACAGCCGTCTGCTTGTCTGCAGCCGTGGTGTAATGGTTAGGGAGTTGGGCTGGAGATCACAGAGTTGCAGGTTTGAATCCCACCCTTAGAGCCACCTCTCCCTACACCTCCATCCATGACTGAAGTGCCCTTGAGCAAGGCACCTAACCCCACGTTGCTCCAAGGACTGTCACCAATATGCGCTTTGGATAAAAGATAAAAGTAATTTAATTAATAACTATAAACCGTGGTAAAACCATGGTTAGTTTGCAGAGTAAAACCATGGTTCAATTTGTAGTTAAACCTAAAACCAAAAACCAACGCCGAACCATGCTCAAAAAACTGAAATCATGGTATACTATGGTTGATTTTCGTAAGGGACATGACTGGCGAAGGGGGACATGCAAAGCAGTGGTAATGAATTTATGACCAAAGGTTATTGTCAATATTGCACATAGAATACAAGATTCTTGCGACTTGCGACTTGCGACTTGCAAATTAGTGACTTGGTCACATCTCTGGTAACTATCCTCTCTCATCTCTGTGAGCATGGTAACAATTCTTACTCATCCTTGTTGGCATGGAAATGCTCCTCTTTCACCACTGTCATCATGGTAACGCTCCTCTAACTACTGACCACTAACTGCTTCTCTCTTTGTTTGTATGATAACACTCGTCTGGCACAACTGTTGACATGGTAACAGCCCTCTTTCAACATTGATAACACCAATCATTAATAAATACCGTTGATTCTCATCACAGATTGCACTCTTTAATTTGAACTATTATGTTCATGTTGTAGGTCATTCCCAACTACTCATCCAGAGAGGAGTACGAGAAAATGTTTGCTCTCGGCGTAACCATGTAAGAATGCTCTCTATAACTTTACACTGGCATACGTAGCTAATCTCACACGGGCATATGTACTAATAGCTACAGGAACCCACAGACAAGCCACACAGGCAATGTCTGTGGTGTGATGTTAAAGTAGTGGTGTAACTGTGAGTGGTTGGGGATTAATGTAAGGCTATTAATAAAAACTAGGTAACACTTTACTTGTAGCCAAAATTATAAGCGCATTTATAACAAATTATAACGCATATTATAATTACTTACAACGTATTATGACTAAACTCATAATGCTTCATGATGCTTTATATTAACAGTTATGAATAACTATGAATCTAGCTTATAATGCTTTATAAATCCAAGGGTGTCATGAGTGCTCATGACTGGCTATAAACTACGGGCTGCCTGATGGGGCTTATAGTACATTATGAGTACCTAAGCCCGTCTATGCACAGACCTGGATGATAAACTGTCATAAGGGCTCATACTGTATGATGCTATAATGTTTCATGTGAGATCATAAGTCGTCAATGTGAGCTCTAAGTAAAGTGAAGTTCATATGGATGCATCTATAATGCACTGTATAATGCACATCTATAATGCATCATAATGTACTGTAAGCCCCATCAGGCAGCCTGTAATTTATATCCAGTCATGAGCACTCATAATACCCTTGGATTTATAAAGTATTATAAGCTAGATTCATGGTTATTCATTACTGTTAACATAAAGCATCATGAAACATCATCGGTGTAGTCGTATATATATCGGTATAGTCGCTATAGATATGGGCATCATAGAAAGTGTTACCGTGAAGTCATTTGCATTCGTCACGTCACATCAAGGTTCTATTTGTGTGTGTGTGTGTGTGTGTGTGTGTGTGTGTGTGTGTGTGTGTGTGTGTGTGTGTGTGTGTGTGTGTGTGTGTAGGGGTGAGGTGATGAATGGAGGTTTCGGTCTGCTGCTCGACAGAACAGTGGACAGTGGAGGCGGAGAGACGAGCAACACTCATGCTGAAGTGGGACGTCTCCAATGGGGTGGGTTACACACACACACACACACACACACACACACACACACACACACACACACACACACACACACGCAACACTCATGCTGAAGTGGGACGTCTCCAGCAGGATGGGTCAAACACACGCATGCACGCACGCACACACACACGCAACACTCATGCTGAACTGGGATGTTTCCAACAGGGTGGTGTCACACAGACACACAGACAACAAACAATACACACACACACACACACACTCATTTTATATGTACGTAGCCTTTTAGTACAGGTCACCGGCAGGCCTATTCATTACTGCTGAAAATACTCAAGTACATCATACAGTATGTCACATACTGTAAGTGAGTAGACCCCTCACATTTTTGCAGATTTGAATGTATATCTTTTCATAGGACAACATTAAAGAAATTTCACTTCGACACAATGATAAGTGATCTGTTAACAACACACAGTATATAACCGCTTAAATTTGTTGTTCACTCACAAAAAATCTAAATACAGCCGTGTTGGCCTGAAACTTCTCGAAATGAAAAGGGATTAAAAGGGAGGTCATCTGTCTGTGTTTAAACCTTTCTTTACATTGAACTTTTACATTTTGAGTCTGCACCTGGCTAAAATAGATGGGTGTGAGATCTGAATGAAATCCTATGGAGAGTATCATGATCCGCTTCAGTAGTCATAGTGCATGTTGACATGCATGCTTCTTTAGGTGTAATTCAGATTTCCAATGTTGACGGCATTCATGCATTCCCAAACCATGCCAGTCCCACACTACCATGCTTAAGTAGCCAGATGATACACTTTCTTTGTAATACTCACTTGTTTACCACCACACATACTTGACACCATCAAAAGCAAATATGTTTATCTTGGTCACAAGAGAGATGAACAGACCAAGGATATGGATCACTGGAACCATGTCGTGTGATCTGATGACATCAAGATAAACAAATTTCTGTACAATCTTCGTCTTGAGTGCTGACGGTATTTAAGGGATAACATAGTAGGAATTATGTGTATGGAAATTGAATAATCATATCATCAGCATTTCCAAGGACCAATTTCCTAGGACTGCTCCTGACTGAGTCAACCATTTGTTTTGATTGGTTGTTGAGTCTGGCGTGTGTTCTGATTGGCAGGTGGCTCGGCGGTGCTGGGCTAACATTCTCGAAACCTTCGTTGCTAACTAAGGTAGCAACTAACGACCCAGGTGCGACAAAAGTGTTTCTGGAACACTTCGTTCGGACTTACAAAGTACCAATGTTTAGAAGTAATGTAGTTTGTCGTTAGTTCGATGTTGGTGCGAACGACTCAGGTGTTTCTGCAAAACGAAGTAGGGGCTGTTCGTTAGTACTACTGTCGGAATTGGAACGAATAGCATAGTTAGCTAGTTCACCTTTGTTTTGGGAAGCACGTCACTCTTGCTCATGGTTTGGGGCGGGTTCAGGCAGAGTTCAAGCAACATCGATCGATTACTGCCACCAAGTGCACAAGCCTCCAACCCATACTACACCAAATGTCTAGTCATGTTACGAACAGGGCTGAAAAAAAAAACCCCACCAACACAATATCCAAATAGGGGACAAAAATATTGTCCAAATAGTAGGAAATTATATGTTCCACTATCGTGCTTCATGAGCTCCGATCAATCAAAGCTGCGCCAAAAAAATAACCGTTTGATTAACATCGGGATTTGAACACACACCAAAAGCAGCATCTCGCATGAATGCAGATTATTTAATTGCTCACATATCTCCACACATAACAAAGCCAATAGCACATTTTATGGAAATACATGTAGCCTAGAAGTTGCCATTGCGAAATGTGCTGTTCACTATTATTTTTAAAAGGCACCAGTGTGCGGGGATCCTTCTTGTAGGCCTATTCCTTGCATTGTAGGCTATGCCTTAGTCCACAAGAACTCCAAACTACATCGTAGGCTACAACAAGTTCAAAAATGGACATTATGCAACTGCTAGGGTGGCCACCTGTCCGGACTTCGGCTGGACAACCCCGCCCCTTAACTATCTAACCTAGCGTCCTTGCGCAGTACCCGTGGCTTCAACTGGCTGACTCCCCGCCTTCGTGTCACTCCCCGGCTTTGTGTCATTCTAAACAGCAGGCTGAAATCAAGAAGCTGCGCTGCCATCTTACCTCGACTAACTCAGCCGCCAAAAACAGTTTTAGTTGTAAAACAAGATGTTTTGGGAAGGATTTTCGCATTTCATTACACCTACCTCTCCACTCCGATAAAGGAGTCATCAGAACCACTAATTTAACGTTGTATCAGAGACGGTAGAGTATACGATAGACAATCCCTCCATTGTAGTCTGTATTTATTTCATCTTTTTTCATGCATGCATGATGTGTATAGTAGCCTATTTGATGTACTTTGCTGAAAGTAAAGGTCAGGAGTGTGTTTATCAGCGGTGTTTTGAGACGAGATGCGGAAGCTTCTGTCAGCATGTTTCCCCCCCTGCAGACGCTTGGATAACCATAGCAACAGCACAAGCTCAAAATACAGAGAGCGCCCGTGCAGAAAGACGCTTTCTCTGCCCTGGTTGAAAAGTTACGAGAGCCCTCGTTGTAAATGCATTTAGCGGACAAACTTGCTTGCAGTATGCGTTGCCAGTACAGCAATACAGTTAATTTGTTGTGCGCAGTCTGAAATAATATCTGGAGTAACATGGCGGCCCCAGATATCGGAAACACGACCGTCTGTCAATCTAGTTTGTGTCAATGACGTTGTCTCGTATATCGAGGCCATAAGCACAAGGCGAGGAGGAGAGGAAAGACAAAGAGAGGGACACACGAACGTCGTAAACAGGTCGTAAAAACGGACCGATGGCCACCCTAGCAACTGCCCTAGTAGGCTATGTTGAAATAGTGCGTAATGGAAAGGCACTCGGAAAGGCGAGCGTGATGAGAAGAATAGGACACTTCTTCGAGATACTAAGTCTTATGTCATAGTATTCATATTCTTCTTTTCATTTCAATTCTACTATTGTAATACAAGTCTGTCACAAGCAGCCGGCCAATAGGCTACTGTTAAAGCAAATGTTGTTTCAGCAGTGAGCACACTCCAAATAGCGCCATGGCCCATGGCGCACGAAGTGCAGTGCAGTCAGGGGTATCAGAAAACAACACAGCGCATCGTGTCATTCTTTCTCTATCTGTGTGAATTGGGCCATCGTTTTGTGTTTTTGTAAAATACAGGTGAAAAGCAATTTGACTTGGCCTTAATGTGACTGCGTGCGTTGCTGCGAGGCAAAGACTCTCGGATGCCAGAGCTCCACAAGCGCGCCCAACAGCACGCGTGGATCGGCCACTTTACGCACACACACAGAGGTTGGATAAACAGTTGCGCAGAGGAATAGGCACCTGCGCTTAAGGTAGGCTGTGGTAACTTTTTTATTAACCCACATTGCTAATTAAGATTATTAGCTGGGCCAATAAAATAGTCCATAACCCAATTTAATTAATAAGACTTAATCTGGGCTATAATGCCTGTTGCACAAGGATAACCATCTTCTGCTATCTGACTCGTGTATGTTTACCATTTACCAATTAATACCCAAGTATTTATATTATTGTTATCACTATTACATACTTAGTTATTATTTAGTTAATTGGGCCCAAACAGCCATAAGCATACATTACCCATCTTTGTGCAGGAGAACAGTGAAGGAAGCAGAAGCCAGGAAATCACAGGAGAAGACGAATGCCATTGCCATCAAGAAAGTTACATTTATTGATACATTGCAAGTGAGAAGAGCAATTCAGTTAACCCTGAGAATACCATAATGTAGCATAGTGCCTTTAGCATCAGGGCTTTAGCGCCCATCCGCCAAGCGCTTCCCCAGTCGTCCCCAGCTCTTCCCCTAAGTGTGAGAACGGTCTTGTTCTGAGCAGGGGCACGAAGCCCTGCTCACAACCTCACCTATCCTGTCCCAACCGTTCTCTCGAGCTGCATCTGAGAACAGTATTTAAACCCCACAAGTGTATTACATCATGTGACAAACATCAGTGCCTCAGTACAAGAATACATTCACAAATATGGTCAGTTCAGCCTCTAACTGACTAAGGTGCTGTTTCCACGTAGCAGGATATTTTTTTAGCAGGGTATTTTTTTCTCCTGCTACGTGGAAACGCAACATGTGGATAAAAAAAATCCTCCATTGTAACAGATGCGTTTCAGACCCCTAAACAGGATATTTTTTTCTCCTGCTATATTTTTCTCCTGCACCTGGATTTTTAAATATCTGCTACGTGGAAACGGAAGGCCAAAACCAATGCAAAACCAATACAAGCAGGAGAAAAAAATATCCACATATAAAAATATCCAGCTACGTGGAAACGGCACCTAAGTCAAATATGGAACTGGTCACTCCATGGGTCTACCCAACTCACTAACTCCAGCAAGTGGCTGTGTGACAATCGACACCTCTGTAGCTAGGTTTTACGACAGGGCAGCTGTCTTCTGGACTCAGCTAGGCACCAGAAATACACAGTCACAGAACCACAGTTAAGTGTAAAATGAAGCTAGTTTACATACAATATATTATCTGTTAATTTCCAATAAATAATTGTAAATATTAATGAAGAAATGTTGGCAAAACTACGACAAGGCCTATCTTACTGAGGGAATCGAAATCTTGTCACACTTACCATTCACCGCCCATTGCTCTTCATTGATGGTGATGTGTAGACCGACATTTGGTTACTGCATTTAATGGGGTGGATTTTGGGGATATGATTGTAAACATGGCACATTCAAAGTCCTTCAACGTCGGAAAAGACCTGTTAACACAGACATTAACGGCCCCTTCCATAGGTCCCTTCCTGCGCGTCTTTATGTACAACAGCAATAATGGCAGTTCCACCCGCTTACGTTGCGCGTAAAGACGCGTGCAGACTGGAAAATTAAATAAACATTCTGATGTGTTTTATTAATTCTCAAGCGTAATTTCAGTTATCATTTCAAGCAGCATTTAACTGCAATCTGCCTGGCCATGACCTGTTGAAAGTGTTGCGTTGCCCATGAGCGTGAGAATGACTTTGCTTGCAGTTCTGGAAAAAAGATGTGATGGGTGGTTATTATATAGCCTAGGGGCTATATTCACCGGGGATTGAACTCACGCCTCCGATAAGGAAACGGCAAATGTGTATGGAATTCCGACATTCTAACCACTCACCCACCAACCGTACTTCCATATTAATGGTAGGCTATACCCGACAATATTAAACATTATATGCAAAACCTAAGTAAAAATAATACATGGTGGATTGTAATGTCGCATTTGGTAACTGCAGTTGAAGAGGGGTGAAGTCGAGGACATGATTGTGTTGACAAAGATTTGTGGATTTTGATAGATGTATAGCCTGAATTTGACAGGCACTGTGTGGTAGGCTACAGCGTCACTGCTTTGCGACAAATGCACCCGAGCTGAGGCGAGACACTCCGATCATTTCCGAAAACTTCATCGTGCGTCTGAACTTACTTGGTTGGAATTTCATCGCACTTACTTCGTACCTACATCGGACCACGTTGGTCTGAGGGTTTCGAGAAATCATAGTTGTTGGTTAGTTGTTGTGTCGGACTTCGTTCGGACTTACTTGGTCCGAAGGCTAATTTTGGTCGGATTCGAGAAATCCACCCCTGGTCGGGCAACTCAAGCGCGTACGACACAATTGAGCGCACGATGGCGGAGCAGCCAGATCTACAGGTCACCATGCCTTACCCTGTACAGGACGAACACCTACTGGACCGAGCACTACAGGGATGAAGACACACACACACACACACACACACACACACCTGGACTGAGGCAATATATTACATATACAAAGACAAATGACTAGTAAATATCATACATCGCACATTAGTTATCTGCAAACTCTAACTAATTGCTCACCTTTTAACAGTATGTGTGCAAAGAGAAACTTTACTTTACTTTTAAAACAGAACACAGAATTATTTCTGTTTCTGCTTGTAATTGTTTTTGGTGCCTGAACAAAATCAGTTGGGCATAACAGTAACAAATGTTTGTTTGCTGTATTCTCTCTCTCTCTCTCTCTCTCTCTCTCCCTCCATCTTTGCTATTTCTGAATGACAGAAAAAGTTATGTATTCTGAATAAAACAGTTATGGACTAACAAACAGCTGAGCATTTTATTATGGCTCGACGATGTCATCTCCCTATTTTTGCATAACCCAGGCTCAGTGGCGTAACACAAACACTTGGGCCCACCAACCCCAACACGCCACCCCCCAACCGCAACGCCACAGACCCCCACCCACCCCCACACACCACGGCCTCCTCCACTGCCTTTTTGAAGTACAGGTCAATTTTTTTCAGGCCAGAATGTCCCGGGGTCCATTACATATTACCCATGAATGCGTAACTGTTGTGACGGTGAAATAGAGTATTGGTGGAGCGAAAGCGGTGTGAGTGAGTGGAGGAACAGGACAGCTGTCTGTCAAAACAGTGTCGTTGCCGTCAGAAGCTGTCTGAACTACAAACGATGGAGTTGTCGTTTCCTAATAACGCCCACGCCATCGCAAAGACCCTGGACGAGTTTGACATGGATATACGAGTCAGTGAAAAGTGTGCGCGTGTGTGTGTGCGAGCGTGCGCGAGCGTGCACGCGCGGGTGTTCTCTCCTGTCCTTCTCCTCCCTTCATCTCTTCTCCCCTTCCCCTCTCTTCTGTGCATTGTCCATGGTATTTGACCCACTATGTGTGAACTGTGATGCTGTGTAGGGGATATGAGGTTTTGCAGTGTTTGGTTGTGTGTGCGTTTGGCTAGTGTATGTTGAAAGTCTGGTATGTGTGTGACATTAGTGTTGAAGACATGCTGTGTTTGTGTGAGTTGTAGGCCTATACTGTATGTGAGGTTTGGGTGATGGTGTGTGAGGTAATAGGCTAGTGTTTGGCTGTCTGTACATTATATGGAAATGGAATGAAAAATAATGAAATGCAGGTAATAAAAATATAATTACTAAATAATAATAGAATTGACTGAATTATATTGAATATAATATTCATATTGTTTATCTGTGTTGAGGACATAGCCTAGTTTAATAAAATAATTAAAAGCAACATGATTAACGCATGGTTTATTTAGGTAAGAGAAAATGGTTAGTTGACCTTCCATTTGGCTAGTAAGAAAAAATGTCTACTAGACAAATTGGCTGGTGGTGGAAAAAGTTAATTTAGAGCCCTGTTGGTAGGGTATTGATGTCTAACAGAAGGTGTGATTTTAAAAAGGTAAAATAACAACACCAAATGATATAATTTGATAATCAATGTATGACCAATAATATCACTTATTTATTTATTTAGGGTAGGCAAATAGTGGTATAGGCTAAAATTGTAAATGTGTACATATCACCATAAAACTTATATGGTCTTACTTGCATTAAGACAAACACATTTTTCTTATTTAAAGCTCTATTAAAGATTATTCTATTATTATATTATATTATATTATATCTATTAAGATAATTCTATTATTATTCGCAGGCGACTTTAACCACGCTTCTCTGAGAAAGATACTGCCCAAATACTTCCAGCATATAGATGTAAACACACGTGGAAATAGCATATTAGA
The DNA here is from genome assembly GCF_034702125.1 of Engraulis encrasicolus. Classification (NCBI taxonomy): domain Eukaryota; kingdom Metazoa; phylum Chordata; class Actinopteri; order Clupeiformes; family Engraulidae; genus Engraulis; species Engraulis encrasicolus. The sequence continues at coordinate 47,312,357 of NC_085870.1, read as the reverse complement.
TCACTGCTATACTCCCTTCCGCGATGGGTACAAGCCCCTCCTCCGCGCACCGTTTGGCAAATCGGATCATTCCTCAATCCTGCTCCTTCCAGCTTACAAGCAGAAACTAAAACAGAGCCCACCCACTGTCAAAACAGTTAGCTGCTGGTCTGATGAATCAGATAGTGCACTGCAAGGCTGCTTTGAATGCACTGATTGGGACATGTTCCGTGAAGCATCTAATGGGGATATAAATGAATACACAGAGACAGTCACTGGATTCATTCAGAAGTGTGTTGAAGACATTGTTCCATCAAAAACTGTCAAAATGTATCCAAATCAAAAACCATGGATAAATAACGATGTTAAATCTGCTCTAAGAGCCCGGGATAGTGCATTTGCCTCTGGAAACAAAGAGCTGGAGAAAAAAGCCAGATATGACCTGCGAAAAACAATCAAAGCAGCAAAAAGAGAATATAGGCATAAGATTGAGGAACACACTGCATGAAAAGAGGAATATGTGGATGAGTTTTGCACCTTAAACTGCCTCATACCTCAAGCCACAGCATTTGTGGCTCCCCCATGCCCCCCTCCCATCCCCTTCTTAGGAGAGCCTTTAATATGTAAATGCCAGTGATCAGGTCGGGAGCTGCTACAGTCAATTTCAAGTGGGGTGGGGTGGGGTGAGGTCAGGTGGGTGGGAGGGAGTGGGGGGTCGGCAGGCCTGTTTCTAGGATTTTGGGGTCCCTAGGCAACGGGATTGTTTGGGGCCCTAGGGCATTTTTTGGCCTTTTACTAAAATGTGTGTGTGTGTGTGTCTGTGTGTATGTTTGTTCACGCTGCCCAGTGGTGTTTTTCAGAATCACTAACCATTAAACCAGGGGTAGTGAACCTATGTCTCGAGGGCCCTTGAGGCCGTTTTATCCGGCCCCTGATATCATTATAATGTTTTGCAACTTCACATGAAATAGGCCTATGGCATATTTTGCAGGCCTAAAGGAATCTTAGAAATTACATTTCCAATGCAATTAAGTTAGGCCTATATTCAGGGGACCTAGAAAAGGTGGGGACTGTTTTAAATGTGTCTACCTATTGTCTATATGTCTATATAGGCCTAATGGTGTCTAGGCCTATATATGCCTAAATTTCATGGGGAAATCCTGATTTGTGTTCATAGTACGGCACCCGGAGGATTTTATGACCATGGTAGGAATTTTAAGTGGCCCTTCGAATGAAAAAAGGTTCCCCACCCCTGCATTAAACCTGTCTTCTAGCCACAGCTCTGCTGTCAGTACATTTTATTATGATACTATAAGCTCAGAAATGAAGTTGATCAAACAATTCGATCGGTGCTATAAACATTTAAATGAACCGAATAGAAATCCACTCTGGTTTTTAAATTATTCTGAACTAGCAAGGATTGTTCAAGGAAGTTCAAAACAGAGTGCATCCCAATATGTGACCTTGCCTCCTCCACTTGCCTCCTCCACTTGCTTCTCGTCATGATGACATCACTGACAACAGCATTATATTTCAATATCTTGCAAAAGCTCAATTGTAGAGTCTTTTTCTCGTTTGCAATTGTTATGGTGAATGAAAAACAGTCCCTCAAAAGTTGTTGTGGCTACGCTGACAGCTGGGAAACTTTATCGGTTTCTCCACGGAGGAGGGGCCAGGAGGCGGGGCGAGGAGACAAGCGCAAGTGGAGGAGGCAAGGTCACATATTGGGATGCACCCACTGTCTCTGGTTAAATTAGTTCTACACCAAGCCTTTAGGTGGCAGTACAACTAATTCGCACAATGCGAATTCCACACACAAGCCACAAAGAAGCCATCTACCGCGGTCAACAACACTGACCTATCTGAACAGCACCACGCGCTGTCTGTGTGGTTTCACTGTTACAAGTTTCTTGGCGATATGGGGGAAAGTTCCTCACATACCAACGGAAAATGGGCTTCACATACATGTAAGTAAATTTTACTCAACTGTGGTTTAAAGTTTCAGTACTCAAGAGCGATTGAATAGCTCCTCTGAACACAGATCCGCCATTGCTAAGTTGTAGCACAAGTCCCCTCAATGAATGTGACTACTCTTGTTGCTGCTGTACGCTAGTAAATTCTGATAACTTGCGAGCATCGTAATGACAAAATGCAGTAGTGAAACGGTGAATATGTAAAGTATACTTGTTGATGGAAAGTTGTTTGACGTTGCTCGTTCTCAATTGCCTTTCCCCTGCCTAAAGATGATTCCCAGTTTGTCGCTCCCAGCGCGGTTCGATCCCCAGTCGGTTCGCTCCCACTAGCCAGACTATCGAGCCCATCGAGCTAGTTATCTTTTTGATGTTAGTTTTTTTGTTACGTACCCTAAACCTAACCCTTACCTTAACCCTAAACCTAACCCTAAATTGCTTGTATGTGGTAGTGTATGATAATACGAGAAATGTAATCGGGTGGGATAGAATCACCTGGGACTACACGTCCGGGAGTGATCTTACATGGGAGTGACCATCTCCCAGCGCTTAAGATTGACAAAGGCTACCGTTAGCATGCTATTGCGTTAGCTCATCAACTAGTTGCTGGGCACTGCTCATTTTTCACGTCTGCCCGGCATTTCGCTGATGAACTAACGCTTGGACGTCTTGCCAATGTATTTTACAGCGGCAAAAATGCGTCTAGGCGACGTTGGCAAGATTGGTGTGCCGTCTGGGTATGTTGGTTTTCAGTGCTGGGCAGATTCCCAGATTGACGCTCCCATCTCAGGACGCTCCCATTTCATCTCGCTCCCACTAGCCAGACTATCGGTACCACCGCCATATGACGGAGCCAGTTATCTTGTTGATGTTAGTTTTTTGTTTCTAACCCTAAACCTAACCCTAACCTTAACCCTAACCCTAAATTGCTTGTATGTGGCAGTATATGATAATACGTGAAATATAATCGGGTGGGACCGCACGTCCGGGAGTGATAGAAACACCTGGGACCGCACGTCCGGGAGCGAACTCAGTTGGGAGTATCAATCCCCTTACCTGCTGGGCAGTAGCGAAGCGACTAGTTTACGGTAATTACTAGTAGCTTGGTCGTAGCGTCATTACTCGACTAACGTCCCTGTAGTTAGGAAAGAAATAGTTTGGAAATCAATGTGAAATACCCTGGCATTTGCAACAGTAGGCAACCTGTCCTTAAAAAGTATGGGTCCTCAAAACACCACTTGTTGCCCAAATAAGTGTTGCAATAGAGCACGCCACCCCGAAATCAATGTGAAATACCCTGGCATTTGCAACAGTAGGCAGGCAGCATGTCCTTAAAACGTATGGGTCCTCAAAACAGCACTTGTTGCACAAATAAGTGTAGCTGGCCTCTTCAAGAAATTTAAATTATGCATGGTCACTTTTTCTTATTGTTTCACGTGGAGGTCTACTGACATTGTCTAAATAATGTAGGCTAGTTTATGTCCATGTATTATATTAGGACCCAAGGTTAATGGGTTATTCTGTTTACCATGTTTTCACAGGCTGCTGTCTCATAATATGGCGAAGACGAGTCACTTGAAGGCCTAACAGCTCTTATGAGGAGCAGTCTTGCCATAGAAGACTGAAAGAATGTAAGATTAACTTCTTTGTGACCAATATGACTTGCTCATTGATACATTAGCTATGTCAATATGAGATGCATGGCGAAGTATTTAATTTATTTGTCTCTCTTCTAGGAGCTGTAGAAACAACAGGGTGCCTGCTGCAGTATGACGAGGACGCCCTGATCATAGAAGGTCCAGTGTCTTGGCAGGGTGAAATGGCACTGATATCGGTATGTGGTGATATCAGTTAAAATTAATGAATTCATTCTCATATCTGAATAATGTGAACACTGGATTTACCACACACTCACACACACCCTAGTCCTAGATGATACAACCAAGGTTACTTTTACCACAGCTCTGGCACTGCATCAAATTTCTTTTCTTTTTTATAGAACTGGACAGGTCATTTATTTGTTCCCCTTGTTTTTTGCAGTGTCCTGCAGGATGCTGTGTCCTGCAATCCTGTGTGCTGTGCTACAGACGCGTGTGGAGGTCAACCCGAAATGGGCACAGTAGAGTGAAAGAGGGTAAGCTTAACCTATAGCCTACGTCAGGGTTGGGGAACCTTTCTCATTCGAATGGCCACTTCAAATTCATCCGAGGGGCCATAAAAGTCCTCCAAGGGCCGTACTATGAACACAAACCAGGATTTTCCCTTTCACTTTAGGCCTATATTGAAGGCAGCCACATTTAAACAAACGCCAACTTCTTCAGGTTCCCTGAATATAACTTAATTGTATTGCTAATGTATTTTCTAAGATTCCTTTACAAAATATGTCATATTTCATGTGAAGATGGAATTGCATTAAAATTATATCGGGGGCCGGATAAAACAGCCTCAAGGGTCGCAAACGGCCCTAGAGACATAGGTTCCCCACCCCTGTCCTACATTGTCAATATGACTTGTGCTACTTTATAGATAAGTTGTCAATGCTGTGCATTGCTATGTTTTGATTTATTTTCTTACATCCTACAGATCCTGGCAGGGAGACGGTAGTGTCCTGCAGGATGGTGATGGGCAATCTTACAAGAGACCACAGAAAACTGATATAGTGTAAGATTATCCCTGTTGGGCTCAATATGTCTTGCTTATTGATATATTTGCTATGTCAATATGAGGTGCATGATTTAGTATTTATTTATTTGTTATTTCTACAGCTCCCAGAAGTGAGACTGAGTGCCTGTTGCAGTATGACGAGGAAGCAGTGACCAGAGACCTTCAGTAGACCCTGCTGGCATGATTGGCGGCTGAAGAACATAATCAACAGCAATGTTTTATAATATTGTACATACCTGTATAGTCTGCACTAAAATGCTGTACCTGTACTACTTTTCCTCTTACTTTCATATTTACCACGTATTTACTATGAATTGACAACTTTTACTCAAATCCATTTTTGTATGTGCCCTGACTAAAACTATCCTTAAACCTAACCTGTCAGAGGTGTAATAACAACCTGCTCTTAGCAATGTGGCAGCAGTCTACTTGGATGCAGCGGGGAACATGGAACCCTTTTTTTGAAAAAGCATTGTATGTTTCTGAGTTTTATGAATTGTGCCCTTCCCAAACCTAACCTGTCGTAGGGGCCTATGAAATCCGTTTTATTTTTCCTCATTCAGTTTTTTTCTGATTTATTTTTTGCCAAATTGGTTTTTTTTTTTTTTACATTTTTGAACTTATTTTCCCCTTTCATCCCCCCCCCCCCCAAAAAAAAAATAATAAAAATAAATAAATTCTTAGTTATTTAGTTCAAACTGGTGTGTGGACAGAGCCAACCACTCATGGTTGAATGGTAGGTAGAGAAAAGAAAAGTAAAATTACCTACTAGCTTTTTGTAATATCAGCCCTCAAAAATATTCCAGGTAATAAGGTAGCTGTATTGTAATTGTACATGCGCATATATTCTATTAAATACACGTGACGCACGCACCCAACTAGAAGGCGAACTCACTTCTGGTGCATTGAAGTTGTTGGACTCTGGCTGCATCAGGTTTTCTCGAATACTTGGCTATATTGCAACGTGCAGCTTAGAGACATTTTGGGTCACGTTATATGTAGGCATTAAATAAATAGCCTCGCAAAGTCCCTACCGTCTACCGTTTCACTCAAACACATGTTTTACAAGACGGCCGTTTTCTTCTGATGGTGACTTGACCCTTTTTCAAAGTTGATGCTAACTTTTAGTCACTATGCACGGAGAGCCGCCCGTCTTTTCTGTGTCGCATCGCATTGTCTTAACAGACGGTCAGGACAACGCGTTTATGCCTGACCTCACCTGTTCGACTTGGCAAAATTTGAGTGCTGTTGAGTATTAAGATTTCTTCAATGCTCTGACGGCCAGTGTTAGGACGTGGGAGACAATCGGAAACGCCGCTTGGGAGAGAGATGCGTGTTTGTTTCTGAGTTGTACATTTGTGACCTGAGTAGGCTACTGTACATCACTGCATATAGCCTAGAGTATATTGTTTGCAGGGTATGTGTGTAGTTTTAAATTATGTATATTTATGAAATGCACGGTTCCTGTCTAAGTGTGTGTACATTGTTTGGTGTGATATTAAAAGCATTTAAAAAATTCATTTTCATTTCATTCATTTTCATTTTATCAATAAATTCACATCATACATGCTGAAGCCCCATCACAGTGCAGTCTATAATGATGTGAATATACAAAGTAAAATCAACCTAGGTATATTAGTAATAATAATGTTTGCATAATTATACGGACCTACTGTATAGGCCTACGGTATGCATAAATTAATCCAACGTGACCAATAGAAGGTCGTAGCTGCCGACCCTGCTAACCAACAGCGCAGCTCTTTTACTTTGAGTCACGTGTCTTTTTCGTCCAATAAGAGCAAGGCTAGTCCGCGTTCCGGGCTGGCTGTCATTGCCTTTCATGTTAATCGTTGGGCCATTAACACCCTGCTGTGAGACCTCTCCACGGCTTTGATTCGCTTCCGGGCGATTTACGTGTCACCAAAACTGTTAATTTCGCATTCTCTCAGCGCTCAAAATCGGACGAAAGTTAGGCAAGTCCGTGGGCGATTTGGGACGAGTTCATTGTCACAAATCCCCCTTTTCGTGCTGTGACAGCTGGAAGGGAATGACTCAAGAAATATGTGGCAGGGACTGCACATGATTTCAGATCTGAAGGGGGAAAAATCCAACATCCAAGTCTCTCATCCCTCACTTGCAGACGAGCTGAACCAGTTCTATACACGTTTTGAGGTCAACACCAAACCTCCAGTAAGAGCCCCCTCCTTTTCTCACTTCTCTGACCCAGGCCTAATGCTCACAGTGTCTGATGTGCAGAAATCCTTCAAACAAGTCAACATTCGGAAAGCAGCAGGACCTGATGGGATTCCAGGCCGTGTAATCAAAGTGTGTTCAGAGCAACTGGCTGGTGTGTTTACAGACATCTTCAACTTCTCCCTGTCCATGTGTGTGGTGCCAAGCAGCTTTAAGTCATCTATCATTGTTCCAGTGCCTAAGAAAAAACAAATCACCAGCTTGAACGATTGGCGACCTGTAGCCCTCAACCCCATCGTGAGCTTGACTGTCACCAGTTTGCCTACAGACAGAACAGATCAACTGATGATGCCATCACCAGCGCACTGCACACCTCCCTAACACACCTGGAGAAAAAAGACACCTATGTAAGGATGCTGTTTGTGGACTACAGTTCAGCCTTTAACACCATTGTCCCCAGCATACTCGATGACAAACTCCGGAGTCTAGGAATTCACAGTGGCCTTTGCAGCTGGATACTAGACTTCCTCTCAGCACGGATACAGGTGGTGAGAATGGGCTCCATCACATCGTCCTCCTTGACCATCAGCACGGGAGCTCCGCAAGGTTGCGTTCTGAGCCCTCTCCTCTACTCTCTATATAGGCCTACGCATGACTGTGTGGCTATACACAACAACATCATCATCATCAAGTTTGCAGATGATACCACTGTTATCGGTTTAATCTCAAACAATGATGAAACAGCCTACAGGGAAGAAATAAACAACCTCATGGAGTGGTGTAGAGGAAACAACTTGTCTCTGAATGTGTCCAAGACAAAAGAATTAATAGTTGACTTCAGGAGGAAAGAACACCAGTTTGAAACCATTAACATCAACGGTGAGACAGTGGAGAGGGTGAGAGACTTTAAATTCCTTGGCGTTACCATCTCAGAGGACCTCACCTGGGACAGTCACACACAGTGCATTGTTAAAAAAAGCCAGCAACGTCTGTACCACCTCAGACGATTGAGGAAGTTTGGGATGAGACCCAAGATCCTGAGGTCGTTTTACAGAGGCACCATCGAGAGCATTCTGACGGGGACCATTACTGCATGGTATGGGAACTGCTCTCAAGCCAACAGGAGAGCTCTACAGAGGGTTGTGCGTACAGCTCAGAATATATGCGGCTGTGACTTACCCTCCATACTGGAGCTATTTGAGGGAAGGAGCATCAGGAAGGCAAAGAAAATCTTGGCTGATCCTAGTCACCCCAACCATGGACTGTTTACTATGTTACCATCTGGGAAACGGTACAGAAGCCTGAAATCTCATACTACCAGACTCCAAAGTAGTTTCTTCCACCAAGCAATAAGATTACTGAATTCATGCTGAAGACAACAAGGCACTTTCTTTGCACTTTTTTCCACTCCCCCCCCCCCCTCTTTTTTATTTTTATTTTTAAAATCTTTTTGAGGACACAAGAAAAACACAACAATTTTTACTCTTTATAGGCTTCAAACCTATAATAAGACGTAATAAACTAATCTTGAATCTCTTGAATCTTGAATCTATTACAAATTTGGGACCTGGCTATTATAGTTGGGTCATTTATGGAAGTTCCGTGACCGTGGAGAGGAAAGGTTTGTTTCTCACTGGATTTGTCATCTATAAAGTTAAAATAAAAAAATGAGCCAGGGTGCCCCTCACAAAAATGTGGGGACATTTTTTTGAGCCCTGTATCCAAAATGGCTGCTGCCAGCCAAGCTAGAAATTAGCTTTTTAATGGTTTTGCCGACAATGCTGCATAATACATGGGCTGGATCTCAAATGGCGCACTTGTGCACTTTAGGCACTATGTTTCAGTGCGTAACTAATACGGCATACACACTGAAACATGGACACTGAAGTGCACAAGTGCACCATTTGAGATTCAGCCATGGTTTCTGAGACTATCTGGGGCAAGAAATTCACAAATTATGTAGATTTATTGATTTGACCTATTTCTGATCTTCAAATTCAAGATGGCTGCCACTTTTGGCTCTTTAAATGTAAATTTTTCAAAATCGTCAGAGAGCCTTAATGTTAGGCTCAAATGAAAGGTCTGCTCATACTGAGTTCAGTTATGGACAGTAAAATTACAAGTAGGTAATCTGAAGGTCATCTGAAAGGTAAAAAAGATGAAGGTTTCTGGTTGATGAGAATTAAACTGCTGATTAGTCGGGTCGGGTCATAATGTGAGGTTCAGTGACCATTCTCTGGCAAGGGTGTTTTGATGATTGATTTGACCTCTATGGGCCCTTAAGAAAAGACTTAGCCCCTATGTCCCTCCCAAAAATCCCGGCATTTTTTGCTAGAGAGGAAAATTCAAAATGACGTCCGGCGCCATCTCTAAGAAATAACTTTTAATCTTGAATGAATCATGTATGAGGACACTTTTTCATACATGTCAACCATGAGGATTCCAAATCTGACATTATTTTGATAATACAACTTTGTTTTGACATTTTGAAATTCAAGATGGCTGCCATCTAGAACAGTCGTTTTCAATGTTTTTTGGTCATGACCCCCCCAAAACTGGACTGGGGACCCCCCAATTTGTGTAGCTCCATTCCTCATGCATAGATATTGAGAAAATAGCTGATCTACAAGCACACAATACCTTAAATTATGAGGCGTAGTGGGCTTGTAGGTGGGCGATTTTCACAATGTTCGGCTTTTTAAATATTATTTGACAATTTGGCCAATGTTTTAGCATTGTTTGTTGATAGCTTTAGATGCAGTGATGGTATTTCACTTTGAGAGTCCTTACATTACACCCCCCCCCCCCAAAAAGGGTCTCGACCCACAGACAGGTTGAAGACAGTCAAACGTGTAACGTTCTCCAAGCTGCTAGAAGACTGTTGTTGAGGAATGTGTGACCTTATTCAATCCCAATGGCATATAGAGGAAGACGCAGAAGAGCAAGCTCATCCAGAAGATCTCCCTCCAACATATTGTGATTGAAGAACCCTATGTTTCTCTAATTGACATGGGCATGATCTGGAATATGGCAACTCCATCAGTAGAAGATTGGCAGACACAGGACGCCACACCATACAATTGGTTGGACTATGTCCAAAAGGTGTCTCCAGCATCCTTGCCTGCCAGTGTGGAGTAGCGCTGTAGGTACGCCAAGTAGTTGTCAAGAAGGCAGTGTTAGCGTAAGCTGTTTGCATCTGAAGGGAGACAGATAAAAGACTCTCTTCATGGTCTTCCACTTGGAAGTACAGGCTTCAGCCATGGTGCTACTCTTTTTATGTGCATAGATCACCAGTCTCATGAACGCAAACAGCTCTTCTCAGATGACACATGGCCTGGACGAGCTGATGAGGAAAGTGGGATCTGTTGTTGGCACAGAACTGGAGGCTCTCAGTACCACAACTGAGAAAAGGACACTGAGCAGACTGGACTCTGTAGTGGACAATAACCATCACCCCTTGCACTCAGTCTTTGCTAACCAGAGAAGTCTGTTCAGCCACAGATTCCGTGCCATATCCTGCAAAAGATGCTCCCTGTATGTGCAGGTCTCGCTCATCATCTTCTGTTGAGCATGTTGTATCGCAGGGATCATTGACATTGGTTACACGGTGAGAATGAGAATGGCGGGCAAGGATGATGGATGACACCTTTTTGACACAGCCCAACCACTTGTATGATGTGCCGTGCCGTGTCCAATGGAGTTGCCATCCTCCAGATCATGCCCTTGTCAATTAGAGCAACATGGGGTTCTTTAATCACAATAGGTTGGACGGAGATCTTCTGGATGAGCTTGCTCCCTTGCATCTTCCTGTATATGACAGTGGGGTTGAATAAGGTGAGTAAGGCCACACATTCCTCAACAAAATGGTGTTCTTGCAGCTCAGGGAGCTCAAGTTGACTATCTTGAACCAGGCTTATCACTACTTTTGAGAGCACTTCTGTCCATTTCAGCAGCTCTTGTTTTGAGTCCCTCAACGAGCTTCTTTATGCAAGAATGCTTGAAAAATGTCAAAATTTCTATGTGCTAGATCAGTGGTTCTCAACTTGTGGGTTGAGATCCCCTTTTTTTGTGGGGGAAGGTGTCAATGTAGAGTAGAGTAACTTTATGTCAATGTAAGGACTCTCAATTTTAAAGACCATCCGGAATAATCATCACACAATGCCAAATTGTCAAATAATAGGCTATCAAAGAAGTCAAACATTGTGAAAATAGCCCATCTACAAGCCCACTACTCCTCATAATGTGAGGCATTGTGGGCTGGCAGATCAGATACTTTCTCAATATCTATATATGAGAAATTGAGTAACTTGAATTGGGGGGTCACTGCCTAAAAAGGTTGAAAACTACTGTTCTAGATGGCAGCCATCTGGAATTTCACGGCCAAAACAAATTTGTATTATCAAAATGATGTCAGATTTTGAATCCTCATGGTTGAGTTGTATGAAAAAGTGCCTTCATGCATGACTCTATGTCATTCAGATCAAAAGTTATTACTTAGAAATGGCGCTGGACGCCATTTGTCTCTAGCAAAAAATGCCGGGATTTTTGGGAGGGACATGGGGGCTAAACCTTTTCTAAAGGGTCCATAGAGGTCAAATCAATCATCAAAACATCCTTGCCAGAGGATGGTCACGGAACGTCACATTATGACCCGACTGTTTAATTCTCATCAACCACAAACCTTGATCTTTTTTTTACCTTTCAGATGACTTCTGCATAGCCTACTTGTAATTTACTGTCCACAACTGAACTCAGTATGAGCAGACCTTTCATTTGAGCCTAATATTAAGGCTCTCTGACGATTTTGAAAAAAATGACATTTAAAGAGCCAAAAGTGGCAGCCATCTTGAATTTGAAGGTCAAAAATAGGTCAAATCAATAAATCTACACCATTTGTGAATTTCTTGCCCCAAATAGTCTCAGAAACGATGTATTATGCAGAATTGTGGGCAAAACCATTAAAAAGCTATTTTACAGCTTGGCTGGCAGCAGCCATTTGGGATATAGGGCTCTAAAAAAAAATCCCCACATTTTTGTGAGGGGCACCCCGGCTCAATTTTTTATTTAACCTTTATAGATGACAAATCCAGTGAGAAACGAACCTTTCCTCTCCACGGTCACGGAACTGCTATAAATGACCCAACTATTACATGATACCGCCCCTTTGTACACTTTGTGCAATATCAGATCAGCATCTCTTACCTGGTCCTGCCTCTTTGAACAACATTTCCACCTTCAGGTCAGTTTGCTTACTAAATGTATTAATTTCCACTCCTGCCCTCCCCCATCCTGTGCTCTGCTGCTTTCTCTGCACATCATGCATGACGGCAGGACAGCGCTCTACAAACCAGTCCAGCCTGTTATGAAAATCTCCCCAGGGCTAAAGCCTGCCCTTTCTGTTTTGCCCTTCTGAACGATTCCAACATTCCACATGGTTTCTTTTAATGATTTAACTCATTCTCTTCTCCTATTCTTTTATTCTTATTTAATCTTTTTCATTGTTTTTATGTGATTGTAATTTCAGTTGCAGTTTTACTGTAATTAAACATTTAATAAACTGCCCATGCCCCCATAATCACCATTACGAAGCCTACAGATAACTACATTGGTTTCTATCCACCACTGACAAAAGGGGCTCAGAATGAGGTTTGACACAGATTTTATGAGAAAAACTGAATGACGATAACACAGAAGAACAGAAACATACTGACAAAATCAACTTTCTTATGTCAAAAAATTGTATCAGACCATAAGTCTGCATGCACAAGTTTGTAAAAAAAAAATATTTAAAAAAACAAACAAAGATAATGTAGCACCATACCAACATTGCAATTTAGCACTCTTATTCAGACCATTGGTGAGGTAACAGGGAGCAATGTGGAGATAAGATAGCCTGTGAAAGACACCTTGACAATAGACAATAGAGACTGCAGGAATTGTAGTTAGCCCACCTTAGGGTGTCCTAAGGCTGCAGGGCCTGTAGGCCTACCTGCAGCTGTCACACGCAACTTATTTCCAAGACACATTCCTCCAACATTAGTTATCAGCAGCCAACAGTTCAAAGAATTGATTGTACTTTATGTATTTATCCACAAGGGAAAATTGATGTTCCAGGTAGCTCTGTGAAGATGAAAATATGTAGGCCTAGATAAATACAGTATAGAGTGAACACTATGAAAATAAGTCAATGTCTTTGTGCTTCATTTACTTATTTTGGATGACTCTTGGGACAAAAGATTTCCCCTGTCTGCCAGTTCTGCATTTCAATGCCCTCAGCCTCTGGCTGAACAGACTCTTCTGCTGGACAATGGTGTTGTAGACTGGATGTTCTTAGATGGAGCAGTTTATTCACACATTTTTCTTCCATTGAAGTGAAGCTCACTTCTTCTCCCACAACAGAGCCAGCTTTTCTCACCAGTCAATCAAGTCTCCTGAAATCCGTCTTCTTTGTGCTCCCTCCCCAGCACACCACTGCATAGAACAGGACACTGGCTACCATGGACTGATAGAACACACAAAGTATTGTGTTCGCCTTGGTAAGTGAAAATCTACCGGACAATGGAAGTGGATTTAAGTTTTGCCAGACTAAAAGCTCAGAGCATCGGATTGTTATCGTCATGGCCAGGTATTCATGTATGTTTTGATCTGCGTAACCAGTCAACAGCATTGGAGGAAGTCTCCTGGCAGCACCTTTCAGCACCAGTCTTGTTTATACCTTAGTTCCTCGTTTAACATATCCATCGGAATGTCTTGAACAGTTGATACAGCTAAACATTATGTAAAACAGAAAGATCATTGAGACAATCATGACAATAAGACTGAATACGCACAAACCAAAACATAGTACACAATTTCAGCTAAATGCTCTCTCATCCTTAAATACATCACACAAACATTCATAAGAAAAAAAACTTCAGAAATAAATACATCTGAAGAGGGGGATCTAATGTATTGTTCTGTTACTTACTCTATATTTCAGTTGCTCAGTTTAGAATAGTTTAGAATAATACAACACAACATCAATACTGCTACTACTACAGGTATTACTACTACGCCTACTACTATTAGATATAGGCCTAATAATAAATTTGATAATAATATTAATACCCACCTTGCATGTATTCTGTGAAAATCAAACAATTGAGAATGATTTGGTCAATAAACATAAAAAATATGAAAACTGACATCTCATAAACATTTGTCTTTGATCAATCAACTGGAGAGTTATTCATTTTAAAGTGTATATGACAATAAACATCTTGTATCTTGTTGAAGTCATTCCAATGCATCCCTGTGCCAAAACACTAATTTCTGGAAATTCTATGGCACAACTCACCTTTCTCCCTTTTTTTCTGAATCAGAACACATAGGCATGCTACAAAAAGAACAATAGCTCCGGTGCTGCTGCCGATGATGATGACGACTCTATAATCATCTTCTGTGTGGAAAAAACATAAATTATATTTGTAGCAACTTGTCTCACAAAGGTATGGAAGTCATGTTGATGGATCAGTTTATTCCAGATAGATAAGTATGTACAGTTAGCTTTGGCACTTGTGAGTCTGATGGGAGGTTACATGTGGTAGTAATAAAGTAGCCCTCTACAATCAACAGTTTTCCGGTTTACTCAGGTTTTGAGAGTTCAAACAGAAATCACAATCTTATTAGATATATAAAAGTACAGTACATCAATAGTTATTGCGTACTGAAGTGTGTTGACCTGTGGCATCACCCTCCAAATATACAGTATTGCAACAGTTGTGATATGCTGTATGGACCAATATACTGTATATTGATCAATATATTTTGTGGGGTAGTATATTTCCATGCCAATTATTGTGACAACTTCAGAGTAATATTTGCATATTATATATTATATAGTACATAACAATATAAAAACTGGAGAACCTCACTTCAATGTCAGATAAAATATCTCTAAACAAACTGCTCATCATCTTGGTCAATGAGGAACACCCACTATACAACACCATTATCCAACAGAAGTCTGTTCAGTTGGAGGCTGAGGGCACTTATATGCAGAACCAACAGACTGGGGAAATCATTTGTCCCAAGAGTCATACAGCTGTTCAATCTGTCAATGAAGGACAAGGAGAAATACATAGACTTTTCTGCATAGAGATCACCCATCTATGGGTATTAAGCTCCTGCTCACACTGCACGAGGAAATTTTGCGATGATGTTCATATCTCACGACTCACGTGCTCCAACCGTATCTCACGCCTTTCGTAAAGTCTTCACGAAAAAAATACAGTAATTTTCGTGGTGCATTCACGTTATTGCCCGCCTTTCGTAAGGTCTTCACGAAAATAATAGATTAATTTTCACGCTGCCTATTCACTTGAATTGCCCGACTTTGCCTAGCGACCCACTAGTTTGATGCCCTTTCGGTAGCCTACCGTCACATGGTAATCAAACATTTCAAACAAGCAATTTAGGGTTAGGTTTAGGGTCAAGGTTAGGGTTAAGTAGGGTTACGGTTAGGGTTAGGGTTAGGTTTAGGTTTAGGGGACATAAGGCGTAAGTACCGAAAGGGCGTCGAATTAGTGAGTCCCCAGTGTATCAGCAGTGTTCTGTCAGCACCCCCTCCCCGCCCCTGCAGACGTTTGGATAACCATAGCAGCAGTGGGGTAATTCAAGTGAATAGGCAGTGTGAAAATTAATCTATTATTTTCGTGAAGACTTTACGAAAGGCGTGAGATAGGGCTCCGTCCTCACACTATACAAGCCGATGGTCGGATGCGAGCAGAATGGTCCGACTGTGCGACACGACACGCGTGTTTCCTGGGGCTGCAGAGGAGGGAACATGCGCACCTGAGATGGAGATGAGGACGCGATCAAGAGCGAATCGCACGGCCCTATTAACTTGTGCATGTGAAGTGTCAAATCGGGTCGTAGCACCGACAAGGATTTCATACGGTTTTGATTTTCTTGTGACCCTGCGATTGCACGATCATGAGGCGAAATCGCTTGTCGTTACCCCATGTACACTGCACGATGCAAAACTCACGACTGACCTGTGATTGAGCAAGAAATCGGCCCGACTCTCAAAAAGTTGTGCGAGTGCCAAAATCGGGGCTTAAGTCGCACAGTGTAGCCTAAGCCCAGCTTAAGTCTAACGTGGAAATCGCTTCTCTCAGAGCAAGAGCTGATCACCGTGGGCCACATGAGTGAAACGCAGGGGGACGCCTGTGAAATTGTAGACCGTAACCCTTAACCACAGTGTCCAAAATCCAGGAGGAGTTTGTGCACTTAGCCCAGGCGTTGGCGCATTGGGCCAGAGGAACTACCGGAGGTACAAGCGCCGTGGGGCCCAAGCCGCATAGGGGAGCGGTTTCCTGAAGTGTGCCCACGGCCCGTAGAGCTCGAAGCATGAGACTCCAGAGAGGGCTTTTTGGGGTCGTTAGCAGCCTGCAGCTGCGCCCTTTGGGGAGATGCCGGCGCCGAGTAGATGGCGTTGGCTAGCCTGAGTAGGCTTGGTGTAGGTCACCTGACCGCGACCTTGAATGCAGGTTGCTGTTCCTTCAGCACCTCAAATTGTTGCTGTATAGCATTGATGGCATTGGAACCGAACAGGCCCGTCTCAGAGAGTGGGGTTACTAAGATTTCAGACTTTTACTTAATTAGGTTTTAAAAGGCGACTACGCTCGTTATCAACACAGCAGCAGAAACTAACGTTGGTGAGTGTACTTTGGCGCATCTACTTTTTGCTATTGAATGACTGACATGTCCATCAGGATAAACAAGTAACTAGCTCTTCCAGTGATAATATTAGCAGTAAACAGAAGTGATCCAGGCGTTTTTTCACAAAAATAGTTAACTTGGAAGCGACTGGTCTTCTCTTTGGGGCATGAAAATATATTTAAACTCGGAGAGTCAAAGAGCGCATCCGTGACAAAAAAAGGCTTTTTCTCGGTTCGAATGGGTAGCTGCCGCTTAAAGGATAGTTCCGGCGTAAAATGAAAGTTTCACCATCGATTTGCCATGCCCCAAAAAGTATCTAATGATGAGCCATTCTCAGAAATGCTGCGCCGTTACGGAGTTGGCTTATTTTAAGTGTTTTAGCAGAAGACGCAGCCAATGTTGACCGATGGGGCCAATATAAAATATCTAGTAGTGATGGGATTTTCGACTCTTCTTTGAGATGCGGTTCTATTGGCTCTTCTTACTATGGAGAGCCGGCTCTTTAGGCTCCCGAATGGCTCCCTATATATATATGTTTACTTTACATAATAAGTAAATTAAACGTTTTAATTTTATTTTACAACATTTTGTTTCATTATTGACATTGTGAAGCACTTTGGGCAGTGTATAGTGTGTAAAAGCCTTTATGAACAACACTTTTATCATAATCAGTCGATAATAACATACCCAAATGCAAAGTAAATTAAAAAGGTATTAATACATACTATGCATTACACACAATGAGAGGGAAGGGGAGAGAAGGACAAAATAAACAAATAAACAAAAACGGCTCCCAAAAAATAAATAAATCGCAAAACGGCTAACATTGAAGTGAACGGCAGGAACCGGCTCTGCAAAGAGCCGGCTCTTAGAGCCCAACGGTTCGTGACCGACACATCACTAATATCTAAGTAATCGGTTGTGTTTCAGCAATAAGCACGTTCGATAACATTTCATACTTCAGAGCTGTCATAGCAAAGACCTTGTCAGCCAAGCCGAGACACAGAGAAGAGTATACCTCTTCACAATATTTCTGTTCCTGGTGTTTTTATAGGTGTAGCGCAAGGTTCAGCCAGCAGTGGGTCTACTTACTCAACAGGTGCAGAATCAGATGAGTGAACTGACAGGATGCTTCAAAACGAACAGTCGAATAGGAATCCGTGGATCACAGTGCAAGAAACAATAGTCCAGTTGTAGGCTAAGCTATGTAAATCCAGTGAATCCGAAGGCAAGCGGTTTACGCGCTCGTTGTTTCCGACAACAGACGTCAGTAAACATACGAACGGGAATGTCCTATCTCTAAATAGGTTCGCCCCCACATCCCAATATCTTCCATTCCCATTATTATTATCCACTAGGCCTGAACAACAGTGAGACCATTGCTTTCCAACCAGCCATATGCAAGCAAAAGGACGGTGGACTTTGTTATAATAGCACAATACAAATGCTCTCTCTGATAGCCTATTGGCATTTCCCATCACTTGCCGTTATTTCAGCACGGTGTTATAATAGCACAATGCAAATGCTCTCGGATGTCGCATTGGATATGATGTTACATCTTTTGCAATCACTTGCCGTTATTTCAGCATGGTGTAATAGGCCTAATAGCATAGCCTTGGTGTAAACATTTCATCTGCGCTTGCCACCAGGCGCAACACATGATGTCAAACAAGCTAGGAGAAATGTAACGTGTTATAGCCTAATGAAATTACGACGGGAGACGGAAAAACTCTCAAAGAAATACGGTGTTGTATCCTAATAAAATTAATTTGTTTACTTTGACAGTTTATCTGTCTCCCTTTGTAATTTCATTATAGGTCGTTCATTTAATTTCAGTAACACCGTTACATTTCTCCCCGATAGCTTGCTGGCATGTGTTGCGCGTGGTGGCGCACGCAGATGACAGGTTTACATGGCATTATAACACCGTGCTGCAATAACAGAAAATGATTGCAAAAGAGGCAGGCCTATAGCATCATATCCAATGCGTCATCCGAGAGCATTTGCATTGTAGGCAATTATAATAGGTCTGCCATTGCTTTCCAACCAGCAATAGCCTAATAGCCTACAAGCAAGAGGACGGTGGACTTTGTGATAAAAGCACAATACAAATGCTTTCTCTGATATTGGCATTAGATATCACTTGCCGTTATTTCAGCACAGTGTTATTAGCCTATTATTTATTTGTTTGTCTTCCCTCTCTTATGCCCGCCCGCACGCACAAAACCACACGGGCTTTCCAACGTTATATGTCTACTAAAATGTAGTACTGATAGGGATAAACTGTCAATGCAAACGCATGGCCTACAGGGAGGGTGTGTTCATGTGTGCTGCAAAGTTTCAAAAATTGAAGAGGGCGCACTTTCAGGAGTGGGATGGACAGCACCTGTTGTGCCTGTGGCACGCGCAACCGACAATGACCATCGAAGTTAGAAAATACAATAATGAAATATGACAGTCGTTGTCATGAAATTGTGCTGAAATAACAGGAAGTGATCGCAAAAGAGGTATCATCCAACATCAAAAAAAGCGCTGTAGCCTATTACAACATTTCATTAGCCTGAAACACCGCCAATTGCCATCACCATCCTGCTCGCATGTTGCTGGTTGTGGAAAGCACATGTGAAGGGAAGAATAAGCAGCAAAATAAAAATGATGAAACCTTTGATGAATAACCAATAGGCCTACAATCAATCACTGTTCCATTACAAACTGTGTTACATAGTGGATGGGAACGGAACATTAGTGGGGGCTACACTGTCAGGGCCCTATAAGGGTAGGACCGTTCGTATGTTTAGAGACGTCTGTTGTCGGAAGCAAAAAAAAAGTGCATAAAACGTCTCCCTTCATGTGGATTCACTGGATTTACATATTGGACTATTGTCTTGCCGTGTGATCCACGGATTCCAACAGCTGTTCGCTACAATCATCATATTCATGTTCATCTGCACCTGTTGAGTGAGTAGACCTGACACGCCTCAAAGCGCAACACCTCCAAGTACAATCGCTTCTGAAAGGCCGTCTAGCTATACGGTTATCTGAGCTTCAGCGTGGTTGACAAGACCTTTGTAATGACAGTTCTGAAGTATGGACTGCTTTCAAGCGTGTTTATTGCTGAAACACAACCGATTACTTAGATGTTTCATATTGGCCCCATCGGTTAACATTGGCTGTGTCTTCTGCTAAAACACTTAAAATAAGCCAACTCCGTCACGGCGCAGCATTTCTCAGAATGGCTCATCATTGGATACATTTTGGGGCATGGCAAATCGATGGTGAAACTTTCATTTTACACCGGAACTATCCTTTAAAGTAGAATAACTTCGTAATGGAAGAAGATAGAAGGGTGCCGTAAAAAACAGTTCCTCAGCTTTCGAACCAGCCCTAACATGTGTCTGTAGGTCTAAGACAAAATCTTCGGTGGCTGTTCGAAAATGACAACAAAATGATGAAACTGGCTGGGAGTCTTGGGCTAACATTTTAAAAAAACGCCTGGTAGTCAATGTGTTAAGACAGTGCTTCCCAAACTTTTTCACATGACGTACCCCTTGGAGCACTCCGTGTACCTCCTCCCCCCGTATTCACAAAAAAAAATAACTTAATTCACGTTATTGCCCGTTTTTCGTGGTTGGGCAACGAAACGCTGCCTATTCATTTGAATTGCCCGACTGCTGCCTAGCGACCCACTAGTTTGACGCCCTTTCGGTACCGTCACCAAACATTTCAAACAAGCAATTTAGGGTTAGGGTTAGGTTTAGGTTTAGGGTTAGGAGAGCAAGAAGCGGTGGAGCCATGTACTTGGTGACCATCACCAAACTGGAGACCATCAGCAAATAACGTCAGCAAAATTGGATCAGCAGCAGCTATCCACCTGTTTCACCCCACCACCTGTTTCAGACTGCCAGCCAGGGCCCTTTCTCAGCGACTGCACAATCGCAGGGAACGTTCAGATCAACGTCTACAAATAGGCAGGCAGTGCCGTGGTGCGCGTTGCGCAGCAACCAAAGACAATAACTGGAACTATTTTCCGGAGCGGAGGAACAAGCAAATAAACAATCAAATAAAATAATGAACATAATTTAACATCACTGTCAATGAACTAATTGTGTTGGCAAAGGAGCTATTGTATAAAAGCAATATAACACTCCTGGTCGTGAGGTTGTTCTGGGACACCCTCACGGGTGTAATTACCTACGGCACTCAGCCTGCGGCTTCGTGCCTGCGGCGAATCACACCCGTGAGGGTGTCCCAGAACAACCTCACTCCCACTCGTGTCATATTGCTTAATAAACTATTTAAGATTGAATTGAAACTGAAATATTACATCAAATAGTCTTCTGCATACGAGAAAAAACCCTGTCGCTTTAAATGAGCAGCCTCGTGAGGAGAGCCCCTCCCCTCTCTGTCACCGTCCACAGCTGCAGTGCTCCGCGACCGTTTTGAGCTCTCTCCCTCTCCCCTCACCTGTCGCCGTTGGCGTTTCAGCGACTATCAAACTAATCGACTGACTGTCAATTACAACTTTGAAAACAATAACGTTGACATGTTTGTGCGGACAACGTGAACTTGACGCGTGCTGACCGAGGAAACTACACAGGTTATAACGTAAAATGGCTAACTGGCGAGAAGTAGTCTATCGCAAATTACATTGTGACTGAAACACTTGAGATTCTACTTACACAAAACAAGAAAAAAAAACTTCACTTGAAAGAACAGGCAACACGCACAACACAGCGTGTCTGCGAGGAAAGCTCTTTCTCTGTAACACTGTCATAGATTGTAGAATTCCCTGCACAGACTCATTGAGTTTCACCGTCCACTCTCCCTCTGTTGCTGTTTGGTGTTGCAGCGACTACAAACTAATGAACTGGCTGTCCATTAGGCTACAACTTTAAAAACAATACCGTTGATGTTTGTTTTGGAAACGTTTAGTTGTTGCGTGCTGACTGACAACTTCCATACAGGCTGTAACTCAAAATAGCGAACATGGCGAGACTGACACGTCATTCGCAAATTACAAGCGTCATGTAAACGGCGCATGGATCGGAAAATCAGATCATTGTTGATACAGATATGATTATAAATGGTGAAAATGAAGGAGGGAATTCCGAAAAGTTAAAGACAAGTAAAGATGCCTTATTTTGGTGCAGCAGCTGTGCAGAGCCAGCACCTAGGCTACATGCAGGCAGCGCCAGGTGTAAAGGCAAAATGGTTGCGTGAGGAATTTAATATCTCTGGATCGGTTTTTTGATCGGCATGTTTTTCCGATCACCGATCAGGCTATTTTTGGCCATTATCGGCCGATCATGATCGGCTGCCGAGCAATCGGAGCACCTCTACTGCCCTGTAAGTATTTGGGCTACACTCCTATTGGGCTATTCTCAGAAAAAAGACTGCCTTGCTTTATCATCAATCTCAAGTTGTTCTGTCCATCACCAGAGAGCAGTGTTATTGTTAACCTTCAATCAATGACTAGAATTCCACTGAAAACTAAAGGCCATTAACAGATTGTTAAAAGCCATCAACAAGCCATTATGTGACATATTATTTAACGATCTCACAATCATCATGAAAACGGCACCTTGAGATGTGAATGTAGACTAAAAACGTGTCAATGACAGGAATTATACACCCAACAACCAAACCTGTATTATACTGCAGCTAGTGGGATGAATCTTGCTGCTGTCTGCATGCAGACTGCCATCTTGCTAGGCGCTATTTGAGTCACTTTAAGTTGAACACGGCGCCTATGTCAATACTTTTGCATTGTTTTTTCCATCGGAGATAATATCAGTTAATATGAAGGTGGTGTTTATAAGTAACCCGACTCATCTTAGCTGAAACATTAGCATAAAAGTTCGGTAGTTAGCGCGCTAACAAAACTCAGCATGAGTGTGGCATCTGCAACATGCTGAAGCGAAACTAAGCTTTTTTGTTAAATTCTAACGAATAACAAATTATTCTCTTACTGTTTAGGCCAGTCAATCTAGCGTTTGACCCGGGACAAATTGCAATAGTAATCATTCAAAGATTTTTGTAATCCCTAGGTTGGCCTATGTCTAAATAACATATTAGAAATCTACAGCTTCATATTTAGTGGAACATACATTTTTTCAAGGTCAAAGTTGGAGATTTCCCATTCATTTTCCCATAGGGAGACAATAAACGAGATATTTGCTTAATAGGCAAAAATTTTAAACGATGATATATCAATTTGAAACTTTCACAGTTACTTACTCAAGCAAAGACAAATATTTTTCGCATTGAAGTCGTCTGAAATATGATGATTAAATATGCAAATGAGATCACATCTAATTAAATGTGCAAAGCAACCTCAAAACATATTTGACTTTAAGGACCGTGTTCTTTTCTTTGAAGGCCTAATTTTTCCTGCTAACTGAAATGAATAGAGGAAAAATAAATGACGCCTTCAATGAAAAGAACACGGTCCCTAAAGTCAAATATGGCAGAGTTTCCCTGATGTTTTGAGGTTGCTTTGCTGCCTCTGCCACTGGACTACTTGACCGTGTGCATGGAATTATGAAGTCTGTAGACTATCAACAAATTTTGCAGCATAATGTAGGAGTCCACTCCTGAATCCCATAGAAAACCTATGGCGAGATCTCAAAATGGCAGTGTGGAGAACGCACCCTTCAAATCACCTCAAGAATGGACTAAAATTCCAGCAGAGCGTTGTAGAAAACTCATTGATGGTTATCAGAGTTGGTTGTTCGCAGTTATTTTGTCTAAAGGTTGTGCTACCAAGTATTAGCTGAGGGTGTCAATACTTCTGTCCGACCCATTTTTGGAGTTTTTTGTAAAATGGTCATTCATTTCATTATTTGACTTTTTTCATTCTCTTTTGTGTTTTTTTCATTGCAAGACAAACAAATGAAGATATTAATAACAAAGCATTGTGATAGCAATCATTTTCTGGAAGAAATTGAGTATTATCTAACAGAATTGAAGGGGTGCCAATACGTTTGGCCAGCAATGTATCTCCTATAATGTCTCCCTGTGGAGAAATGAATGGGAAATCTGCCAACTTTGACCTTGAAAAAATAATAAATGATAAATATAAAGCTGTAGATTTTTAATATATGATACAAGGGGGTTTAAGGATCACTTAAAATTAGGAACCATTACTATTGCCATTTGTCCCGGGTTTGGCCCTTTTTAGAGCTAGATTGACTGGCCTAGTTGGCGTTTTCATAAGTAGTTGTAGATTGAAGCACATCTTCCTACAACCTCTTTCAACAACCCCAGAAAGTAATCTGGTGATTGACTCATGAATCACAGTATCCAGCCATTATTTTGAATGGAACTACCGGTAGCATAATGCATGCACAGGCAGTGGTTGACATTAGGAGATGAGACACGGATAAACATTCCGCTCGCCCGCTCCACACTCCGGGAGATGCTGTGACAGCTCTGGGTTAAGTTTTAAGTTGGGTTCAGAAATTATGAAAAGACACAGATGGATCGGATCGAACGTCTGTGGAAAAAACAGAACCTTGTGTGTTGTTGACAGCTAATTATTAGCACTGAGCAGGGAAGCTCCATCAACATTGACACTGTAGTGCTTATCGACATTCTGTATGTCCAAATACAATGTCCAGTTTAATTTATGTTTTTGACGACAACGGCATCACCAATCCATAGCATGCAGTTTAGTTATCTTTACACATATTTCTGCTCATAGAGCAGTAAACGGTGCAAGGTGCCTTGCCATGTAGAGCGAGTTGTTGACACTGCTCTGTGACCGCGGCATAAGAGCGGTGAGTCGGCGACTGCGAGTAGACCGGCTGTGGTGGACAGACTCGAGCAAGATACTGAAGTAGCACGCTTTCCTAAGACCTGCCCCTTTCTTCTTCTGATTGGTTAACTATGTTAGTTTTAGTGCGCTCCTTTGCTACCATTGGCTGACAAACGCAGGAGGGATTTCGGTTGCCTTTTTATTTATTTATTTACCGTCAATTTATTTTTCGAGTATTTTTTTTTTTTTTTTAAAACCCACGGTCAATCGCTGCAAGCCGGAAATCCGGCCGGGGGCCGGAGAACTTGAATCCCTGCTTAATGTTGAAGCCACAGCCCCGTGGGCATGGACAGTCTTCCTGTGGGGTCTCTTACAAGAGGCCTTTCATCAAGTCATTGTATACACCGTTAGTGATAGGATGAGAAAAATGGATGCAGCGTTACCGTCGACGGGAAACCCACAGGAAACAAGTATTTGAATTCGCTTGTTAGAGGAAATACTTGTGTTACTCCAGGGTAACCAAAGGGTATCCGAAGTACGGCGACAAAAGACTATTAACTTTTTCTGCCAAAGCAAAAATACCTCAGACCGTTGACAGCCTATGTCTTTCTGTCCAGAAAGACGAATATGGACAGAAATAGAGAGACAGTACGAGACTACTCTTATTCCAGTCACACTAAGCTCCTGCTTAGCTCCCCCGGGTAAGATGGTCAACTAGCAGAGACGAACGCTAGTCCAGTCTTCAAAAACGTACCCTTCTTCGCTGCTTTCGACGATAGTCCGGGAGTTGAATGCCGAAGTTTACTTTGGCAATTCAGCGCCCTTAACCTGCCACAGGCAAGGTTCTAGTCGGACAGTTAAACTGAATTACGGGAGGTAAAGTAAGTCCAAAGGGGTTGGAATTTTAATAAAGAGGAATCGAAACATTCATGCTCAAGTTGGGTCTCCTAAGGGGCCGTTGTCTCCTCCTTATTCTTCTCTTTTTGAGGTGTTTGCACAAGACGTGCGCTACCGCCATCTACAGCGCTACGGGGACTTCATTTATTCTCAACCTTAGGACTCCGAAGGTCTCCTAACCAAAGATCTCCTAAAGGGGCGTTCACCCTACATAAAGTGGACACTGGAAAATAACGAGCCTGACACACAGTGAGGAGAATAAGTATTTGATCCCTTGCTGATTTTGTTGGTTTGCCCACTAATAAAGACATGATCAGTCTTAAATGTTAATGATAATATGTATTCTAATAAGGAGAGAATGAATATCAAAAAGAAAATCCAGAAATTAACTCTAAAGAATATATATTAATTGATTTATATTTCATTGAGGGAAATAAGTATTTGATCCCCTGCCAACCATTAAGAGTTCTGATCCCGCAGATCAAATGGCACTTCCAATCAACTTGTTATCTGAATTGAACACACCTGTTAATAGTAACCTGCACAAAAGACACATTGAATCTGCAGAATCAGTCCATAGAATCAGTCAATCAATCAAACTAATCTCGCCAACATGGGACAGACCAAAAAGCTGTCAAAGGATGTCAGGGACAAGATTTTAGAACTCAACAAGGCTGAAATGGGCTCCTGGATATTAAGAAGCAAATTGTTGGTGCATTTCTTCCCAATTTTAGGACATTAAAAAATGATCATCAATCATGAATCTTAGGCCTGTCTGTGGTTCCATACAAGATTTGACCTTGTGGGAATTTAATAACC
The DNA here is from genome assembly GCF_034702125.1 of Engraulis encrasicolus. Classification (NCBI taxonomy): domain Eukaryota; kingdom Metazoa; phylum Chordata; class Actinopteri; order Clupeiformes; family Engraulidae; genus Engraulis; species Engraulis encrasicolus. The sequence continues at coordinate 47,286,377 of NC_085870.1, read as the reverse complement.
AGAAAGAAAGAGATAAAGCACCTTAAACTGTATGGGAGGAGCTAGGAAATGATCTCAAGGCAGCTGGGACCTCAATCACTAAGAAAACTATTGGAAACACTTAATACCACAGCGGATTAAAATCTTGCAGTGTATGTATGGTACCCCTGCTTCAGAAGGAACCTGTTCAGGCTCACCTGAGGTTTGCCAATGAACATCAAACTGGATTAGGATATGATTGGGAGGTGCTGGAATCAAAGGACACCAAAATCAAACTGTTTGGCATTAAAGGGACAGTTTGGTCAATTTCAACATGCAGTTGTATTGCTCACGCTACCCTTGACTTGTCAGTACCTGGTGATGCCACATTTTTTGGCTCAGCCCTTTCCGAGATATGAGCAATTCTAATGGGGGCAGCGTTTGTTTACATTTTTAAAAAATGAAACATAGGCCAAATTCAAATATTTTCCCAAAAGGTACTGCTGTTTGCTAGTTGTCTGCTGATGTTTTATAACCTTTTAGATGTTTTTGGGAATAAATAAAAATGTTTTTTTGAAATGTAAACAAAGAGCTGCCCCCATTACAATGACTAGGATCTCGGAAACGGCTGAAGAAGAAGAAAAAAAAATCTCAGGCACTGACAAGTCCAGGGTAGTGTGAGCATTACAACTGCATGTTGAAATTGACCAAACTGTCCCTTTTACACAACTCGATGTGTTTGGAGGAAGAAAAATGCTGCCTATGATCCCAATAACAACACCTTCTACAACATCTTACATGAAAGTGGTAACATTATGTTTTGAGGTTGTTTGTCTGGCCAAGACACAGGACAACTTCACATCGTCAAGAAATGGATGGAGGGAGACATGTAAACGTACAATGCTGAATGCCAACCTCTTTCCCACCACCACTAGACTGAAGGTGGGTCATGGATTGGCCTCCCAATATGATAATAATCCATAACATACAGCCCAAGCAACGGAGGAGTAGCTCAAGCAGAAGCACATTATGGTCATGAAGTGGCCTAGACAGTTTCCAAACATTAACCCTATAATAATCCTGTGAAGGGAACAGAAGTTCTCATTTGCCAAGCTACAGTCATACAACTTCAATGATTGAGAGATGATCTGCAAAGAAAAATGGACAAAAATCCTTTCTAATATATCCACAAACATTGTCCTTAACTGAAAGAAACATCTGACCTCTGTACGAGAAAACAAGGGCTTTGCCACCAAGTATTTTGTCTACTTTGACTAGAGGGGTCAAATACTTATTTTCCTTAATGGAATACAAATTAATTAAAATATATTCTCCAAAGTTATTTTCGGGATTTTCTTTTTGATATTTTGTCTCTCCATATTAGAATACATTTTATCATTAATATTATTGAATGATCATGTCTGTATTAGTGGGCAAACCAACAAAATCAGCAAGGGATCAAATACTTATTCTCCTCACTGTATATCTCTCTCATATACGATTCTCTGGTAACTGTGATGACTCGTGAAAGTGAAGGATGAAAAGAGGATCTGCGCAGGTGCGGGACGCATTTTATAGTCCTGGAGGACAGCGGAAAAAAGGGGGCTGCCTTTTTCGCCTTTGGCAATAGTACAACACTTACTAAACATTTGCTGATGACAATAATGTATTTCTACTAAATATTTGAAAAGTTTTTATTTTAAAAAAATAAAAAAGATTTACATTTCTGTGAATTTATGACAACCCCCTTAATGATTTAACAGTTGAGAAGTTAAATAGCGGTATTTCAAATTTGTAGTGGGAACCTTTACCACTCACGCACTGCTTTCAAGATCATTAAGCACCAAATGTGATGCGGTAATGCATATATTTATAGTACTTTGTAATGGATCACTAGCTTGGCAATTGCACCAACAAAGCTCTCTTAAAGAGGCACAAGGTAGGATGACGTAGTTTGCGTGGTGCCCGTGGCACGCCTGTCTCAAAATCTATTCTCTGTTCTAATGAACTCGCTGTGAGAATGTTTTTCATCACGGAATGCCAACAGTTGATACAAATCTGAATACGGTATGTAAAGCGATTTTTCGTATGAAAAGAGTTTCCCACGACACTCCTTCGGACTGCTCTGTCAAAAAGTTGCATTCAGGGTTTTCTGACAGGGGACAGTGGAAGAGATCGCAAGAATCATCGTTCACTTCGTAATGATTCAGATACCATCGACGGACTCGGGACAGTGTTTAATTAAACTTTTAATTCTACCTGGAGCCCCTTTAAGCTAAGTCTGGTCTGACTGCACCTATCACATGCACATTTTTATTTATTTACATTTACTGATATCACTTGAATACCAGTCACCATCCTCACCTTCCTCATGATCCAGAACAATTGGTTTTCCACTCTTGTGAGTCACCTCACAACTGTACTGGTGTTTCCACCTCTCTTCAGGTGACACCGTCATAGTTGCTCTCTTCTGGAAGGTTCCATCCCCATTGGGCAGTGTCTCTCCCATATTCACACCATCCTGCAACTCCACTCCATCTCTCTTCCAGGTGATGTTCACTTCCTTTGGGTAGAAGCCTGTAGCATGGCACAGTACACAAATGTGCTGTCGATATGTCCAAGGATGAGAGAGCCCGAGAAACACCTCTGGAGGAACTGGAGAATGCAGAAGAGGAAAAGCATATTTTACTGATTAGTCTGAAATTTTGTGGGAAATCTGCTATCAAATCCAGAGTATACTGTTGTACCTTTCATAGACATCTGTTTGCTTACGAAGCTGACATACTTCTTCAACCAATCAGCACAGTCCTTTTGAAAATAGGCCTTCCTGTGTGGCAGGGATTTCTCCATACGGTTCCACCTGTATGCAGTATTTTCTGCCTGTTGAATTGATGCAATCCATGTCATATTCTTTGGGTCAAGTGACATGAAATCTTCTCCATTGTATCCAAATGCTTCAAAACTGTCAGTGGCATTGGTCTCATCATCCCACTGGCAGCCATACATCTTCTGGAACACAGCTATCCCTATACAGACAGGCAGGGTAAGGGGAGAGTTGGAAGTTTACAGTGTACAGTGCTTAAAAATTGGGACACAAGCAATCTCCTTAATATTGGTATTTCTTTCTCTCAAACTAATTATATATAGAGACAGAGATATATGGTGTTTTCATCTACATGATCTAAGGAATTGGGTCTAATTTCTCACGCCAACCAAAATTGAAATAGCGTCCAGATTTCGTTGTATTCCCGTAGATGTCACACATGCGGCGTGGCCAAACTTGGCTTCTGATGAGTCGAACTTGAAGATAACTTGAACCGTCTATCATAGTGTAGCATGGTGAGCGCTTGTGCTTTAAAGCGCGCTCCCTTGTATCTAATTGAAGGCCGTCAGCTGGGCTGTTGCGCACCAATTGTGTGCATCGGAGTCATTTTTAAAGAGGCGTTGCGCATGCTACTGCAAGGAAGAGGAAGATCTGATTTGTGTGGTGACCATTTCTTCGGTTAACAGCGAGTCTGTGCATGCCGACTCGTCACGGAATATGCCAGTTGCGTGGGGTTGTCTGCGCGTCCCTATCCGCGCCGCTTTGACCTAACTGAGCTTCCCTTACCACCGCCTGGTGTTATGGTATGTAGGCTACCAGTCTTCACCTTGAATCCTACAATACTTGCCCAGTGTGTGTCGCTGTCAATGCGCCCTCTTCCCCCCGTGCCTGTGAATTAGAAATTGGTGCCCGTTGCCCATGGTAGGTTGATATCCTGTGACTTTATTATGAGTTAATCAGCGATTGTTCCCCGACCTGCTTCTGTACTTTTGTGTGTACAGGTAGCCAGGCGATCTCCTACTTGGGACCGCCTTGGACAGGTTGCTGTTTTGTTTGCTGAGTGGTCCGAAACGATTGCGCGCCTGAGTGCGTGCACGAGTGAATTGACTGACTAAGTGTGACTGGTTGTGAGAGAGTGTGGCTGAGGGCATGTACCTGCTTGAGTGATTTTCTGCATTTGATTTCCAGCAATGTGAAATAAAAAGAATGAATGAAATTGTGGTGAAATGTGCATTGGTAAAGATGAAATATGCCGTGATTATATATGTGGCAACATCATCAAATTAGCATACAGTTGCATACCTTGAACGTGTCCTCTGTCTTAACTGCAACACCCCCATCAACCACCACCAACCCCCAACCCACAACCTCCTTCCCTCCGGTTAATACGATGACTGTCTATACTGCTATGCTACATATGAGGTTTTTACACCTATGTCTTGATGTTGTTATCTTTATAATGTGGAGACATGGTAATATTCTTTTCACCTCATCCTTACCCAATATGTATTACACTGTGCTTGTAGGTGGTGGAGGTGTGTTTAGTGGTGTCTCACAGGATGCAGCGGCCCTGGAGTATGTGTACAATGTTTAAGTCCCTCCATGGTCTGGCACCCCACTACCTCACAGACCTCCTTCACCCCTATGACCCCTCAAGGTCCCTGTGGTCCTTTTTCAAGGGCCAGCTGGTCCTCCCTCATACCAGGCTCAAGGCCACCAGTGATAGAGCCTTCCATGTAGCTGCTCCTATTCTTTGGAACAATCTGCCCGACCACATCCAGAACGCCCCTTGACTGCCCATGTTTAAACAACACCTTAAAACATCTTTTCCTGGAGGCTTATGGCTGCTAGTTCCACAAGCACATTCACCTACATCAGGGGTCCCCAAACTTTTTTCTCTGGGGGCCACATCATAGTTCCTGACTGTGATCAGGGGCCGGGATCAATCATGTGGGCTGTATACTAGGCCAATATATATATATATATATATATATATATATATATATATATATATATATATATATATAACTATAGCCATAATTTCTAGCACGGCAATCGCCATTACACACTGAAGAAGGGCTCTGCCTGAAACGTTTGTAGTCGAATAAACAGAGAACAATCTGAAGAGTGCTGTCCTTCGCTTCCTTCATTCATAATTTCTAGCACAAAATAGCTCATCATTACAAGTGATTTGCAAGAGAATTGAGTGAGTACATCAAGACAAGAAACTTCTGGTGATTCACACTAAGTTAGTGAAAATGAAACTGTAGGAAGGCCTGTTGATAAACAAGATAAAATATTTAAAATATATATTTGATATTTTTTTCTGTGAGGATTGCGTTTTTGTCGCAGTTCAAATGGTGAGATGCAGAGAGGTGGAGGGCCGGTCAAAGGGGCCTGGCGGGCCGCATCCGGCCCCCGGGCCTTAGTTTGGGGACCCCTGACCTACATGTACGCACACACATGCACTAGACACGATACCTTGTTAAGCGACCATGGTACTCCTCGAAGGGTCAATAATAATAATAATAATTTATTTATCTATTGCACCTTTCAAAACACCCATCACAGATATGTGCAGGGTTTAAATTGGGGCGGAGCCCTCCGGAGCGCAGCTCCGCCTCCTCACCTCGGAGGGACAGCTAAACGGAGCTGCGCTCCAGTGTTCATATTCAAATTTAACTTTCATATATTTTCACCTTTCTTGAAATATCATATTTTTAATGAAAGTTTTCCAATGTTAGCAACATAAAATAAGATTAAGGGACTCCTGCATTATTTGAGTTATTATGCGTCTGCATTCTGCAAATGCGCTGCGAGACACCACAATTTTTGTAGCAGACATTCTATTGCAACGTTGCAACAGCTGAGCGGAGCGCTCGCCCTTTCTCGCAGTTTAGAACTACTCAGCTTCAAGTTTGTCACTACTTTCAGCCCGTCCTCCATGCTATCATGTTCAATGTGCAAAGTTAGTAGCCTAATGCCTTTTACAAAACGGAGGCTGTCATTTCATTTGTTTTAGCGTTCAGGCAAAGTTAACCAAACAGTCATGCAGAATAGCATGGTTTCTGCCTAGGTTGAGTACTGAAACTCGGTGCTAGTATGGCACCGGGGCAAATATTAACGGTAGTAACCAGACCGAAATACAACGTGATTTCGGTGCCTCGAAATATGCAGCCGCGGCATAATTAGGCTACGCCCACTGTTAGCAGCACCGTTTTCTGTCACTCGCTTGAGGAGCAGAAGAAAGCTGCGGCGGTCTATTTCCCCCAGTCTGCTGATGTTTTGGTGCACTGTAAAGGCAACTGTCAGCAGCACTGCTAGTATTAGTGTTGCTAATGGAAGTAGGCATATCGCTCGACAGTTCAACACCACTAATCTTATCAAACATCTAAGAATGTGACATAAACCGAATAGGCCGAGTAGTGAGAAACTTGTCGAGACTAAGCCAACAGGTGACGGTTCATCCCCTGTGGTTGAACATCATAGAGCTGGCTCTGGGCAGAGTTGAAAAATCAGCAGCAAAATAATGCATATTTACTTGCTTTTAATCGGCGCATCCCACCTTATACACTCACGTTTCATATCTAGGCCTATATGATGTTCATCTGTAAAGGACTGTGCACTTTGTAGGGAAGCTAAAATCTCAGTATACTTTGTATAATGACAATAAAGGCTTTCTATTCTATTCTATTCTATTCTATTCTATTCTATTCTATTGTATTCTATATCTGTAACAAACATGGTGCGATTTCACCGAGCCTCATGACATGAACTTGACGCTTGTGATTATTGACTTGTAAGTTAATTACACATGTGACAACGTAAGCGTGAATGTTGTTCATATCAGCATTATTGTTTTAACAGTTTTAACTTTTAATTGCTATCAACAGCCAGTCGGTTAGTTTTAAAACTATGAAAAACCTTCAATAGGTGTAATGCCTGCGCATGAGGGGGAGATGCGTTTAGTCTAGGTCTGTGGTCGGACAAGCTTTGACAGAGAGAGAGGAGGAGGGGCTCTTCTTACACACACGCTGTTTTGAAGCTGTCTGCCTGTTCATTTCGAGTGACAAGTTGTTTTGCTTCTTGTAGGCTACTGTATGTAGGCCCTAGAGTACTAGTAGAGACTAATTTCGCTTAATAATTCAGTTTCATTTTTATTTTAAACAGTTTAATAATTGTATGCTGAAATAGTAAATAATAGGCTAATACTGAAGTTATAGGCTATTACCAACATTTCTAGTCTGAAATGTCCAATTTGAAAGATGGTCTGCATACTGTAGGATATTACATACATAAAGTCATTGTTTCATTAGAAAATCTGTACTGCTTTTAAAATTTATTTTATGGTTATAATTATTATTATTATTTAAAAAGTACCGAAAAAAGTACCGTTTAGGCACCGGCACCGTTTTTAAAGTATCAATTTGGCACCGGTATCGAATGAAACCCTTTCGATACCCAACTCATTTGCTAGCTAACCTCAAACAAGCCTATATTGCCTTTTGTGACTTGTGTCTGTCGCTTGGAGCCCTCTTGCACCTCTGTGTAACACAGGCAAGCAATAAACAATATCACCTCCACTGTCCCCTGTTTCCTACCAGGCCAACCCACAACGTTCCACTCGACTCTGCAGGATACTAGGCTTGTCAGCTGACTTATCAGTCCCTCTCCAAGGTGAGGGCAGATTTGTGTTATTGTGTTGGTTAATATTACACTACTCAAACAATGTGACTTTGGCCATGTCTACATAATCTACTGAATTAATAATTTAGAATTAAGTAGTTCTGTCGAGTTTGCATTGAACTTCAATTTAATTCCTAACTGTGAAGTGTTTGCATAACGTTTTCAAAGCAGAATTATGCTTTATTCAGAATTAGATTCAGTTAATTATGAATTAAATGTCTCGGGTAAACAAGGCCACTGACGCCATTCGTGTGTGACCCTGTACCTCTGAACAACTATGTGTAAACAAGAGTGCCAGCATGTGTGTTAGTGTAATCATATTGTTTGTGACCACCTCTTCTATCTGTGTGTGTGTTTCTTTGCATGTGTGTTGCTGCCTTAACCATTGATACGGAGAAGGTATAGGAGGCACACACACATATACAATCGCAACAACACAATGCAAAAAAGTGGTCATCATTCTGTGAAATCAGCCTGCTCAGTTATAAGAAGCAGTGGTACATTTTGCCTTCTGTTGTGCAATTTGAACTGGCAGCAGATCATAAACTAGACACCCTAAAAGTAGTTAAGCTGCTGACCGTGTCCACATACCCTTTCTCCTTCCATCCTCTCTGGTTGAAGATGTGCCATCAGTACTATCTCCACTTTAGTGTGTGATACACACTGCATAGTGATAGCTGTCAGGGGTGATACACTGGGAAAATGCAAATGTGACCAAAAATATCAGCCAGAGACGATGGAAACTGTGAAATTATATGGAGACCTGACCTGCAGAATGAATGATCTTAGGACATGTCTTGGTTATTAACTGTCATTTCTACTCAGTGTCTGTTGGATTCACAATAAGTGTTGTTTTATAGCTGGAAAGGCTGATTTAGCAGAAGTATGACTGACTTGCAACAGTGTTGATTCACTGTTGCCTTTATTTATTTAAGCAGTATAATTGTCATCTTCATGTTCCACCACAGCAGTATACTGTATTTTAACTGCTGGACTATTCAACCACTGAAGCGGTGGCAATTTCATGTACCAAATCAATTCGCCTTTGGCTACGTCCTGTCCCCTTGGGTTACAGTTCTATACTGTGATTTCACTGTGGTTTATGCGTTGGCTAGGTAAAACGTTGCAGTAGCTCACTGCTAATGAATTAAAACACATTCCATTCATAATATTATGAGTGCAAATTCATTTTCTAAACTGTCATGCATCACAAACTCACACTGGGATTAATGATAGACATGTTGTAAACTGCACCATGGGGAGCTATTTTGCAGGTCCGAGATCTGGCTAAAACGTGCGACATGATGGCTAAAGATGTCACCTTCAAAACTACCACAATCAAATCATGTCAAAATATAATCCATACCTGACGTGACTGTTGTCTTTGCTAGGCCTGTTTCTTCATTAATTAGGTTAGAGAACCAAAATCATAAACTGAATCCTTGTAGTTTTATTCGATTGTGAAGATGCTGAGACGGTTACACTTCGCCGTTACGACACACTGCCATTCCAGCATGGACTTCTTATTGTCCAATAGGTATTTTGGCTCATTTGGCCATCTCAATGGTGTGCTGTCAACAACTGTCTGACCTCTGTCAGACCTGTTTTTTGTGCGCAGATTAGTCAATCTACATTCTGTGTGGGCCTTAAAATTATTCAATTGACCTTTTGCTATCAGTACTCCATTAGTTCTAATGTCTTGATGTCGCCTTTGTTCTCACAGCTCTGTGCTTGCACTGATGCTCCTGATTCATGCCATACAATCAACAAAGGTTGAAGCAGCTGACCTTTTTTATTCAACACTCCTTCAAGCCAGGATGGATTCTTGATGTCCAGTATTGCCTCTTTTTGAACTTTGCAAGCCACAGAAAGTCGAAACCTTTGCCCCCTTTCAATGGTATGTTGTAAGACTTTTTGGACATTTTTGGACTTTTGCCCATTTTTACAGGTATCAGGTAATGATGTTAAAATGTTGTTTAACGAGAACAAGAAATGTGGACAAATATTCATTATCAAAGGAACAGTTAACTGATGGGACCACAGAGAACCACAAGTTATAGGAATAAACAATGTCATGCCAAACAAGGTTATTTGTGTATTTATTACAGTACTATTTTGGTATCCCAGCTTTCCACCATTAAAATAAAGTTAGTGCCTTCGTACGTACTACAAAACAAATGGTCATTGACGTTTCAGTAGCCAGATACTGCAACCACTGCTAATGTCATGTGCTGTTTTCAAAGCGGAAAAGTTTGTAAGATTCAATGAGTAACAAAACCTGCAAATGTAATGTCAAATGTGTAGCAGGAAAAGTCTTAAGTATAATATTAATTGAAATGTTGAGAATGGGGAACATTGTATGTATTTGCTGTTACAAAGTTGAGTGAACTTGGTTTAAACTGTGTCATTTACTCGGAAATCTGCATGCATAATGTTGACTTTTTGGAAAAATTAGTACAACATGTATTCACAATTCATTGGATGAGTTCAGGTAACTTGAACACCTTAGTTGCAGTTACTGAGGTTAATGTGTTTCTTGAACCACAATGTTTGAGTTCCGGTAACTTGCGTATCTTGGTTGCAGTCACTGAGCTTAATGTGTTGCATGAACTGCCATGGTTGAGTTCAGGTAACTTGCACATTATTAGTTGCGGTTACTGAGATTAATGTGTTTTGAACAAAAAGTTCTGCCAACTCGAAAAACTTCCACGCATAATGTTGACATAATCTGTTGAGTTGATGGCACTGCAGATTTTTTGCAGTGTACGTGCTTGTCAAAAATATATAATTTTAGCTGTTGTCCAACAGCGATGTCAGCTGTCTATCCACTTCACGGCACAGCTGATGGCCCCACACATTTCAATAAGCTTATTTTTGGCTATTTTCAAATAAAACTGCCCAGTCAGTCATGTCAATCCTAAATTAACATTAAAGTCATCCAATAACTCACTAGAATTGCAGAACTAGAAATTTGAGACCTAAAACCTATTTTTAAACACTTGCCAATAGGCTACATTTTACAGACATCTTCTGATATTGAGTCATAGCCAGTTACTTGGGTAGGTCAACCCTGTGTTGGAGGGAATCTGTGGCAGGGTTTTTCACTTTTATTTTTACTTTTTGTATCACTGTTTCACCTAGATAACCAGCTATGCTGACCAAGTGACCCATTATCAGATCAAGACAATCTCTTGTATTTCTTGTATCAATTAAAATTGACCAACTGGATATTTTTACTTGAAAATAGACAGAAAAATAAGCTTGTTGAAACATGTGGGGCCCTCAGTTTTGCTGTGTTGACATCACTGTTTAGCATTTTTTGTTATTTTTTTAATAAATGTTTTCATTTTTTATATATTTTCATTTTTTTGTTACGCACAAAATTATACATGTGTTCATTCACAGTTTTGATGCCCTCCAGGAAAATGTACTAAGTTCTGTAAATAGCCACAAAAATACAGAGAATTAATTAAAGGAGAAGGTGAGTCCACACTTATGGCCTGTACTGTATATGAAGCCAGAAAAAATGGGAAACTCTATGTAAAAACAGGTAAAGATCTCAGTACGGTTCACTTCAGAAGGGTCTTGGTACACTTTGGAGCGTTCACATATGTGCAGAAAATGTTGAGTTACAGGTCTGAATTTGCTTAGCCTAAATGGCTGAAAGGGACCAGGTGTGAAAACACTCCAATAAAAGTGTGTGTGTGTGTGTGTGTGTGTGTGTGTGTGTGTGTGTGTGTGTGTGTGTGTGTGTGTGTGTGTGTGTATTGTGCAACACTCACCGTTATCCTGATTAAAGCGTTTTCTTAAGATGTTAATGTTCTCTTTGAAGATCACCTCATGGTATTTATCCAGTTCAGTCTCACTAATCCAATACTCTTCATCCAGATTCTCAGCCATCCAGCTCTGCCTGGAGACCTCCCTTTTTATATTGCTGTCATAGTAGCTGATCACCACTCCATCCACTTCCCCCACACTGATGTACTCTGGAAGACCTGGAATTCCTGATGAAGCACTGTAGAGATACTGAAGGGAATGGGTTGCTGAAACAAACACAGATAAATTAAATGGTGATAAAATCATGGTCAAAATATACATTTCTCCTGTCCTACTGTTTTATGCAGGCTTTTGCTTACATATGCAAACATTTTAGAAGAGACGATCCCAGATTCAGGAACGGAAAAACCCTGTAAGATGTCTGCAAGGGGGATTTTCCAAAAACTACACTCATCACAACTGTAGGTTTTCCCCCTCACGGTCAACCATTATAAAATCTCATATGCTTGCCAATAAAGTTCGACCTCAAACATGTCACTGTTTTAACCCATACGTCTGACCTAAAATAATCAGTTTAAGAAACAATATAACAAAAACACGGTTAAGTGGAAAACATTAATAGTTGTATTTTTTTATTGAACAGCCTACTATACTGCCCTACAATATCAGAACGCAGTATCTTGAAAATTGTCGAAAATGGGTTTAGACCGGAAATTGGCTTTAAAATACCTTCTTTTTCTTGTGTTAAAATTTTTTGGCCCAACTTGGTCCCGTTTCGGAAAAAAACGCAAAAAACTGATTATACTGCGCTTTTTGGTTTTGGGAGGTTACGTCGTACTAGCCAAGAACGCAGTATAATGCGAATTATACTGCACTTCTCCATTGACACCGTGGTTTTGGTGTAGACAGTAATACCACAACAGAACGCAGTATAATGATTTTTCAGCTAAAAAGTAATGAGAATGTTGATTTTTTTGCTTTTTTCTTGTGTGCATAAATTTTCACCATAAAAAAGTATTATATGGAAGTGTCATCACCACTTTACCTCCAACACAGTCGCGTGGACAGAAAGGAAACTTTAAAGCCTTTTTTCTCAGTTTGCCATTTTGAATTATACTGCGTTCTGAAATTGTAGGGCAGTATACTACACCATTTTTGTAGGTCTATATATAAAAACATTGCACTGTAATGTCAACGAAGATTCACATTTATACAGCGTATTTGTTTTTAGGTATGATGTGCTACTGGAATAAAATGGCTAAATCTCTCAAGCTAAGTAGGCCTATAGCCAGTACTTTCTTTTCCCTTTTCAAAAAATGCATGTTACTTAACACTAGCATTAATCTGGTCTTGAAAAGATAGTTTGTTTTAAACTGTTAAAAATCCTGCCTGGTAATATTTAAAAAATGAAACTGTTTTTAAACTTCAACAAACTTTAGTCAGAAGCTTATAAAAAGTCTCAAAGGCAGCTCTCTGTTAAATGCATACCTAGGCAAGACAAAAAACAAAAGTGAAAGACAAGGTGAACAATGTGACTTAATGTATTGGTCTTGTGTTCTCTATCCTATCGTAACAAGTAACATGAAATATCATCAAGACAGAAAGATAATCAAGTATAGCTAGACAAATTTATTTGTGTGCAGTTTGAAAAACAACTCTAAGGTCAATTTTGCTGTATTTTGGTATTGGACTATAGTCTACAGCTTGTCTTTAAGGGTTCTAAAACTACAATGAAGCGTAAAAGGAAAGACAACTCACCAGCAGATGACAAGGATACAAAGGTTAGAAGAAATACAACAGCCAACATAACAAATTGTATCCTTCATGATCCCATACTCCTGAACTACCGTCTTCTATGTAGCCTACCTGTAGGCCTACTGTACTGTACATGTAATATGATATCCAACCAGGGGCGGAGCAGAGGGGGGGGGGGGGGGGCATAGGGGCCAGGAACCCCCACCCACCCACCTTTACCAATACCAGTGCTCCGCCCCTGTATCCAACCTGTCAGAACCTGTTTAGACCAGAGAATCTTTGTTTAGACCAGTTGTGTTTCCTGGAATGGAGCCACACCCTCCCAGCATGCACTCAAAAAGATGCCTCAAAGATAATGTCCTACCATATCACTTATATTCGGAGACCGACACAGTGTAGTGAGGACTATCTTATCATAAGAATGTCAGTGTTTCAATTACATTGCTTTAGCTTTTTATTTATTCTTCATTATTTATCTTTATCATTTCATTGAGTACCATCATGAAATTGACTATCAAGACACCTGCCTGGCCTTGTCTTGCCTCACAGTGCAGATTACACTATTTCCTTCTGGAAGACCGGAATGTCTATCTGACAAACACAGAGAGCTTCTCTTCTGTTTGTCTTTCATGTTTGTCATGTACTGTACACAACACAAGATGTGTAAAGTGCATAGATGTTCATGCTCAAGCTGCTCAACATACAAAACCAGTTCGACTGCTTACCGAGCTGAAGATTGTTTACATAGACATAAGAACAAATCATCATCTACAGTACCATCACACACTAAGTCCATATGTACAGTATAGCAGCATTACTAGCCTACACTTGTGTTTTCATATGAGGGTTAGGGTTAGGCTAGGAGGTTAGGCTATGTTTTCAGTCACGTTGGTATGTTTGTCTGTCTGTCTGTTTGTCTGTCAGCAGGATTTGGATGAAACTTTGTGTTGAGTTGTTGGAAATGACCCAAGGAACAAGTGATTAAATTCTGGTGGTGATCCGGATCACCAACTGGAAACAGGATTTATATATATATATTCTTCACCATTTCTAGCGTACAAATCTAGATACCATAGTGACCGCAAAATGAATTGTGGGACAACGCGATTGTTGACATTCCAGTTTCTAACTCCACAAAAAGAAGGCAGAAAGACTTAAAATAAAAATGGGGTGTAACATACAGTAGTCAAATGGGTAACACTTCCAAATAAGGGGCCACAATTAACAGCAAAGTAGCTATAACCTAATACTTTAGTAAGGGTTAATAATCATTACGTAACGCCACATTAGACACATATTAATTGTTATTAATGCATATGTCAAACATTAGCAAGCAGTTACTTAACTATTAAATAGCTATTACCTTGTGTTACAAGTTCATAGCATAACGATTATTTAACTAATAGATAAGTAAGGGTACAGTAACAGCTAAGTAGCTATTAGGTCATACTTAACTAAGGACCAAAATTAACACTTACTTAATACAAAAGTAAGGCATAACTAATGAATAAATAATACCGAAACATTGTCTGTAGATTGAGTACCCATCATGCACTGCACTTCTTGGAGCTAATATTCTCAGACATTGACTTAATTATCACAAAGGAATTACTCTTCATAATGTTCTGCATTTATTGTAGGGTTTTTACCATTAAAACTAATAAGTCGTATATGAAAAAATTACATCTCATCACCCCACCATCATTGAGAAGTGTACGTCCAATCCTTGCTATATAATGGCTCCTGTTGCCATTATTACAGTGATTTGAACGAGTGAAAGCTAGACGTCACAGTAGATTAATTACTTAACTATTAGGTATGCACAGCCAACTCTATTATAAGGGTCCCAAACACCAATATCTATGGATTAATTAACCATTAGTTATCCGCAGCCAACTCTAATATAAGGGTCCCAAACACCAATATCTATCCATTAATTAACCATTAGTTATCCTCAGCCAACTCTATTATAAGGGTCCCAACTCCCAATATTTATGTATTATTTATCCATTAGTTATGCCATACTTTTGTATTAAGTAAGTATTAATTTTGGTCCTTAGTTAAGTATGACCTGATAGCTACTTAACTATTAACTGTGCCCTTACTTATCTATTAGTTAAATAATAATATGCTATTGTTATCTAATAGTTAAGTAACTGCTTACTAATGCTCAACATGTGCATTAATAACAATTAATATATATCTAATATGGCGTTAAGTAATGATTATTAACCCTTACTTAAGTATTAGGTTATAGCTACTTTACTGATAATTATGGCCCCTTATTTTGGAAGTGTTACCGTCAAATGTTCTAACAAACAGCTTCCTTGGTGGAGGTCCGCACTCTGAGTACATTTGATCATTCATAAATTATAGCATTAATATACACTGTGTCTGTCTGTAATAAAATAGGCCTAGTACAATAATAAGTAATGGATATAATGAATTAATTGACATTGATGTACCTTGGCTTTACACTGAACACTAGATTTAAGTGGCCACTGATTAGGTAGGTATACAGTGTACTTTCAAGGTCTTGCAATCTCCACTGATCACTCATTCATTCACACCTTGGCAAGTTGTATGGTATGCACATCCTGATGCTGGTATGTGACCTGGGTGCAGTTCTGAAAGTAGGCTACCGTACAGGGGACAGTGTCTGAGACGATTCCACATTTTTTTCTACTGGCGGTCAAATCCTGCCACCTACTGGTGCTATAATAATAAACATGCACAGACACAAAAATTAGAAAGACAAATTCCTAAAATTTTAATGAAAAATAGCTTTAATGTGAATACAAATAAATAGCATAGAAAAATATGGGTTCTTCCATTTCAAAATTGAAGATGGAGAGGAACTTAATCTTTCAGAATGACAATTAGGCCTACCCATAGCCTACCTGCCTAAATCATCAAAAGAATGGGCCTCTCCTGAATAAAATTGAGGTTTTGGAAAGGCCCAGACAGAGTTCAGACCTGAATCCCATCAAACATCTGAGGGGTGATCTGAAGAGAACTGTGCATAGGAAATGCCCTCGCAATCTGACAGATTTGGAGTGCTTTTGTAAAGGTGAGTAGACAATATTGCACATCGACACGCTGATAGACTCACCAGAAAAGACTGAGTACTGTAATACGCTGTGATTATAGAAGGTTTTTTGACAGAAAATTACAAGGAAATCACAAAGGGTGAAGATCAAACAAAATTGTTGACTTTGTTTATTTGTTTGTTTGTTCATCAGTTGTTTTTTCTTGACAGAAAATTACATTGATAATTACACAGCATGATACTAAACATTAAGGAAATCACCAATAATAATACTTTTCTTCTGTATGCCATTATTGATTATGCTGTATGACTATTATACAGCTTTCTAGATTGATGTGAGAGCTTCCATTCACTTTAAATGGGTCTTCCCCCATATGTGACTGAGTGTACTTATCCCAGCTGTCTTGTTCTCAATGCCCCCCAGGGGCTCTATAACATTCCCATTGAGAAACACTATTGTACTACCTACTACATTCCAGAATGCAGAATGTATGACTACCGAAAAAAGGCCAATGGCAGCTTTTAATTAGGCCTACAGCAAGATTTATTTTGGAGTCTTGGAGTTCCGCATCTTCTCATGCATCATAACTCCAACATGGTTTTGCCTCTGGATGTGACTTCTGTCCATGACTGAACACTTGGTCCTAACCCCAGATCAGTCAAGCAGTTTTGTCTTCAGTTCAATACTTAGTCAGCTGATGAAGCTAAACCTACATGATAAAAAAATCAGATCATTAGGACAATATGACAAAAAGTGAATGGCCATTAACCAAAACATCTGCAGAAAATACAACATTTCCATAAAATGTTAACTTGTGTACAGAACCCATCTGGCTAATAACTGTAGACCTCACTTGCAGTCTGTAAGACTGCATTCTCATGCAGTAGTTATGGGTTCCCTCCTACTATGTTTAGTACTCCTACGCAATACTTTTGTGCTCCCGCGCAATAACTTTCACTTTCCTTTGCAATCACTTGTAGTGGTGCAGGGTTCTCTGGGCTGGCACATGCAGGTTCAGCGTCCTCATACTCATTATCATTACATTCCTCTTGGCTGACATTTTTATCCACCGACAGTTATTTACAGGGTGTTGGTTACAGTCCCTGGAGACATGTGCGTAAGGTCCCTTGCTCAAAGGCACTTAACCCATGATGGAGGTGTAGGGAGAGGTAAGGGTGGGATTCGAACCAGCAACCCTCTGATCTTGATCACCTGTCTTATCAGGCCACAGCTGCCTCATATTTTGGATCACAGAAAAAGCCTTCCGCAGATTATTGTATGCGTAAAAGGTCCAGAAGGGCTCAGACTAGGCTTACATATTTCAGGGGGTTTCAGTAAAGTAAACACTCACTTTTTTAAGTGTGCCCTCTCTTCATTAAATGTCAAGTGTGTAATTATAGTAGGCTAATTTATTTCCAAAATGCATGCACTGCCCATCCACAAATATAATTGTTAATTAATATTTACTGACTGAAAGCCTGGGTGAGCTATCATAGATAATAAGTATACAGTTAAGTTACTATTCCATCCCCCATGACATTACACATAATTGTGGTGATTTTATAACAAAAGGAACTCACCTCTTTTTCTCCTTTGCCAAAGAACTGCCATTGTTACGAGAATCAACACAAGTATTCCTATGATCACCGTGATGATGATGATGATAAAATAATCTGCATGAAGAAAGTGCAATCAGAATTTTTGAGGTGTAACTTCAGTGTTCAGGACTATAATCAAGTCCTGGAAAACACCTTCAACAACTACCCAGGGTGCTGAAAGCCCATTAAGACACTGAAGATTGAATTGCAAATAGGTTCTTCTGTATTTGTATTATGTGTTATGTATTTAGTTATTGTCAATCAAATAAATAAACATGCACTAATTCACTATTCACTGATTCACTAATTCACTGATTTAATTCACTGATTATTCCCCCGAAAAATCACCCCTCTCACCATCCTTGTAAAACACAACAATCGGTTCTCCATTGTTGTGTTGCACCTCACAGCTGTACTGATGTGTCTTCCTCTCCTCAGGTGAGATGGTGAGCACACATCGCTTCTGGAAGGTTCCATCCCCATTGGGTAGTGTTGCACTTATATTCACATCACCCTGCATCATCTCCTCTCCATCTTTCTTCCAGGTGATGTTGACTTCCTTTGGGTAGAAGCCTGTGGCAAGGCACACTACATCAAAATGCTTTGGAGCTCTCTGATGAGAGATCAGAGACACCTGTGGACGAACTAAGAGAATGAAGAAACGGAGAAGAACAGCAGAAACACATTTCATTGATAAGAAGGTCTAGTAAATACATTCATTGTGTTAAATGAACACGTGGTGATTAAGGATAATGCATTCCAGAGTACTATCCTGCTGTTCTGTTTCTTTACCCATATGGTTGCCTGTAAAGTTGACATACTTCTTCAACCAATCAACACAGTCCTTTTGAAAGTAGGCCTTCCTGTGTGGCATGTAACTCTCCATACGATTCCACTTGTATACAGTATTGGCTGCCTGTGGGATTGGTGATGTCCATGTCATAGTCTTTGGGTCCAGTGACATGAAGTCTTCTCCATTGTATCCAAATGCTTCAAAGGCGTCAGTGACATTGGTCTCATCATCCCACTGGCAGCCATACGTCTTCTGAAACACAGCTGCTCCTATACAGACAGTAGGAGAGTAGGAATTGTATAAGATATTTAAATGATATATATATTAATATAGAAATTTTGCTTTGTAAAACACTGTTCTGCCAAGGCACATGCTCACTGTATTTGATTCAGTTGTCCTGTGTTGAATGTTATATAATGTTATTGAATAATCCCTAAACCTGAAGTACCTCACCTTCAGTTTGATCAAAGCGCTGTTTTAAGATGTTTATGTTCTCTTTGAAGATCTCCTGATTGAAGAGCCCTAATTTTGTCTCATTAGTCCAATACTGTTCATCCAGGTTCTCTGCCATCCAGTCCTGCTTAGGAACCTCTTTTCCAATTGAGCTGTCATAGTAGCTGATCACCAGTCCATCCACTTCCCCCACACTGATGTACTCTGGCAGGTCTGGGATTCCTGATGAGGCCGTGTAGAGATACTGAAGGGAATGGGTTCCTGAAAAAAAAATTATATCATTTTTTAAACTAATGGATTAATAGAATTTTATTAAAATATTTTGAGTCATTCACAGACTTTCACACATTTTGCAAGTGGAAGTTCCTGTCTCAGTATTAAGTGGATATTGATGTCATTACTTTGCTGTGTATGAATGAGTTCACTCAGCATCACAACAGCAGTTTTTTTATTTCCACAATTCAGCAATTTATTTATTGAGTGCTGCTTAAAAAAAAAAAAAACTTCTTGGTCACCATGGGGGGCTTTTGCTGAGAAAACTGAAAACTGAAAAACCCTACCACAGATTCCCTCCAACACAGTTTTGACCTCTCCAAGTAACTGGCTATGACTCAATATCAGATCAAGAAAATGTCTGTAAAATGCTTGTATTGACAAGTGTTTAAAACTAGGTTTTAGGTCTATTCTAGTTCAATAATTCTAGTGAGTTATTGGAGGTCTTTAATGTTCAATTAGGATTGACATGACTGACTGGGCATATTTATTTGAAAATAGACAAAAATAAGCTTATTGAAATGTGTGGTGCCATCAGTTGTGTCGTTTTGACATCAGGTGAATAGACAGCTGACATTGCTTTTGTACAACAGCTAGAATGATATTTTTTTGGTAAGCACGTAATTCTCCATGTGTTCAAGCACAGTTTTGATGCCCTGCATGAAAATGGGTAGATGACGTGACGTGTAAATTTTGCTGTCACTGGCTCTTCAAATTAAGTAAATTCATGCTTTCAAAATTGTCAATGTTTTAAATGATTAAACTAGTGTCTATGTTGTGAAAAAGTAATGTGTAATAAATCCAGAGCTTAAATAAGTATACTTAATTTTGAGTCAAATGTCACATTTGTCCTATGGTGTGACTGTCACAAGCCTGGTTCTCCATATTACAACATTTTTAAATAAATAGTCAAAGCTCAGTCATTTATCTAAACAACCCTGGCATGTTTTTCAAGTTGTCTATGTCAGCAAGTGGCAATGCTTAATTTTCCCCCTGTTTTTCTGAGACCGTACGGACTTATGAAACTTTGTCACAGAAAACAGTGTCCTGTGGTGTGACATCATATTTTTGGATAATTCTGTGGATAATTATCTATTGTTGAAGCTCCAGCGGTACATAAATTGTGACTTTAGACCCTTAAGAAGCCAATGGCAAGGGTGGATTATAGGTTTTTCTCTCAGAGTTCTTCAATCAATCAATTACGCTTTGCTACCACAAGATGTATTAGTTTTGTAGTCCTTTGGTGTGACAGCCATAAAATACATTTTGACAATAGTGTATATTTTTCATATTTTTTTTCTTATGTAGATGTATGCAAATGCATCTTACTAAAGGTGAAATTGTATTTCAGTTGGCAACGAACTCAACAAACTCAAAAGCTCAAAAGTCCTATGGTGTGATGGTAAAAGTCCTATGGTGTGACACTTTGGAGTATCACACCAAAGGGCAAACAGGTCACACCAAAGGACTAGATATCTGAGAAATAGCTTTTAAAACAACTGGTTGTACATTTTTGTTCATTTTGTGTGACTAGATTTTGTATATTCAAATTACTTATTCCTTTATTGGCCATTGGAATTTATACTTTGATGCATTGTTGATGAATATTTGCTGTTGATTTTAGATACCGTCAAAGGATATAAAATGTCATTAATGGTGCTTTGAAACCATAACATATAACGGTAACAGTGAAGGAAAGATGAGTGAGAGAGTATAGAGAAGTGTAGATGAATAAAGTATGCTGTGGAGAGCTCAATATAGCATAAATGTGTTGTCCAGCTTGAGATACCAAACAGGCACTGGCCACTATACACACTACAGGTTCAATGGTGTGACATTCATAGCATACCTACAAAGAGGGTGAGGTGAAGTGAAAGCGAAAGCCCATTGGGAAACTCCAACTCCCATTGTCATTGTGACACAGCACTCCACAGCACACAAGTGAACACTGCACACAACAAAATTGCATTTATGCCTCACCCGTGCAAGGGGGCAGCCCTCAGTGGCGCCCCATGGGCAGCAGTGCGGTGGGACAGTACCATGCTCAGGGTACCTCAGTCATGGAGGAGGATGGGGGAGAGCACTGGTTGATTACTCCCCCCACCAACCTGGCGGGTCGGGAGTCGAACTGGCAACCTCTGGGATGCAAGTCTGACGCCCTATCCGCTCACCCATGACTGATGGTCATGCCAAGGTCACACTTCAGTATGAGTCTTATGAGCTCTTCAGGTTAAATTTAATGACCGCATGGCTGTCATTGAGTGTTACGATAGGCTGATAATATATGACTTAAAAGCTTATAAGCATAAAGTGTAGGTCCATATTGACTACAGCATTACATTATGATCAAAAGACAAAATAATCATGTTGATACATTTGTTACTGGCTCAGTAGACATGAATGTCCTACGGTGTGACATTTTTTAAACGCTCAAATATTTGTTGAAAGATATAACTGTATTTCCTCAAAGGTTTCTAATAAGCTCATCTCTAATGAGAAAAAAAAATCCTTAAATGGTTATTTCTCATTAAATTAAGACTTTAAAAAATGCAATAAATATGAAGAGTGTAACAATGTTCATAAAACTCCATCAAGCCATTTCTACATTACTTAATATATTTATTTCTTAACATCACACCAAAGGACATATTTTCAGCAAATTGCTTTATCAACGTAAATAAATAATCAATTAATAGACCAACATTGTGACCACTTGGATTTTTTGAAAGATTAATTGCTGCACTACGTAGACATGTACTTTTTTCCCTCATGAACAATGTTTTGTGAAAAAATGTGCCTATTTGTTATCTACCCAAATACACAATGAAAATCCACGAAAATAAAGAGAATGCATAAATGAGAAGGTGAGGCCACACTTTTGGCCTGTACTCTATGCCTTGTCTGTGAAAGGGTTTCGCTTGGTGAGTCAACTCACCAAAAAAAAATAAAAAAATACACAAACCTTTCGTCTGGCTTTTTATAATTTTGTCGGACTCAATATACATAGTATTTGCATCAGCCATTGTGTGCATCCTATTTAATTTTATTTGTAATAGTCAGTACCGGTATATTTTATAAACAGCTGATTTCTTTTTGGCCTTTAAACTGTACACACAATTTATGTTCTCACATAGGCCTATTAATTATTAATGATAATTAGGCCTACTGATTAATGATAATTTGGAAAAGGGTGTAGTGATGAAGAGATGATTAGATCGTTGATGTGTTTGTATTTCAGTTTTTTTCAGAGTTTGTGCTACTCTGGCAGCTTTAAGGAGCAACTGTTCGACCTCTATCACAAAGACACAAAAATGAAAAATTCATTTCATGATCACATTTGACATTGTATCACATAACTGGCCTATATATATATATTGTACTGTGTTTTGTGCCTTGGCATACGAGGGTGAAAAAACAATAATAATTGTAATACATCCAAACGCTTTCCCCACATCTTGGAGAAGTGGAAGATGGCCATATAGGCCTGAAAGTCATGCAGCAGACCAACCTTATATGGCTGCAACACACACACACACACATGCACAAAACAGTAAAAACTAGCAGCCATGGTCTAGAGGTTAAGTAGATATTTGTATTCCAACCTTCCTCTCCCTTTCCCACTCGATGGCTGAGGTGCCCTTGAACAAGGCGCCTAACCCCACAGTGCTCCAGGGACTGTACACAATACCCTTTCTTTAAAAAAAAAAAAAACCTAAGTCGCTTTGGGTAAAAGCATCAGCTAAATGTAATGTAATATAATGTAATATGTAAAAAACTCACCTGTAGATGGGACAGGTACATAGGAGAGGAGACAAGCAGCCATGAAAAAGCATGACATGGTGATGTAGAGTAATTGGACTGGATATTACAGTAAACCTGCCCTGTTGTAAGTTACAGTGAGTTGATTAAGTGACAGACTATGAAGTGGTTCTTCTTCCTGCTGCAGCTCACGTGTCTTGTCTGGTACACCCCAACAGCAGCTGTGTGCAACCCCCCCCCCCCCCCTGCCATATTTTTTCATAAATCGGACTGTGTGTGCCCCCTCATTTCATGGGGCCCTGGTGACTCAGTAACACTTTACCGGTCTGGGCATGGCAGGGTCGTCAATTGACGATTATGCTGTTGTAACGGCCCAATCATTAACCATCTGTTTTCTGACAGTTGCTTTACCTCGTTGTGCTTTACTACTCTTTTGTTTTGAGTTGATGCACTCATTCTCATGCTTTTTGCTTCTCACATGTGGTTAGTGGTTACCAATCAGCATGCACTTCCAGCACATTTCCTGTTAAGCCCATTTAGTGTGTGCAGGGTGCACCACTTTAAGCTAGCTGTGGGAACAGAGCTGTGGGAGAGCACACGCTTGACCCCATTTAACCATATCTCATACTACATGTGGTACAGCTAAATAATGCAGTGCAACTCCAAATTAATCATCTGTGAAATTTTCCTGTCCAGTTAGGAAGCAGCGCTGATTGTGAGACAGGCCACAACCTCAGTAATGTTCCACCACCAAACTCTGCTGCGTCCATCACACAAACTTGCAGAAACTTGCAAAGAAAACAAAAATCTTTCCCAAGTCACTTAAGTGGAGAAAGACAAACACAGAGGCAAATACAGTCACAAACTGTAGGCTACATTCACTGTTAAAAAAAACACATTACAATTGAACTTTTTTAACATAGCATGCAGCAAGGCTTGGAAATCCAAACTAAAACTTGAAATGCACTCAGAGAGTGCGGACCTCCGCCAATGAAGCTGTTTGATAGAACAATTGAACACTGTGCTTTCTCGATTCTGACTCTGATAGCCGTTGTAAATCAGGCGTAAACACACACCATTCCAACTACAGTGGTGCTCATATGCTTACATACCCCAGCAGAATATACGCCTTCTTGGCGATTTCTCTCAAAATATGAAGGATTACACAAAACCTTTTTTTTCACTCATTGCTAGTGACTGGCTTAAGATATTTATTAGCAGTATTCTGTGTTTACTCTTTCAAAAGCATGATCACAACCCAAACTACCCAAATGACCCTGTTCAAAATTTTACATACCCTAGTTTCTGATGCTGAATATGGCCCTGTTTAACATCAGGGACCGCTCTAAATTGTTTGTGGTAGTTGTGGATAAGGCTCTTAATGTTCTCCGATGACAAAACAGCACATTCTTCCTGGCAGAATAGTTGTTTCCTATAATACCTTTGGGTGTCTTGCTGGAACCTCACATTTGAGGTTTCCCCTGAGTGGCTCAATGATGTTGAGATCAGGAAAGTGAGATGGTCACTCAAAAACCTTCATTTTATTCTTTCTGAAGCTAATGATGGGTTGATTTGGCTTTCTGTGTCGAAATATTGTCATGTTGGCATGTCCAAACAATGGACCATGTGCAGATTCAAGGCTGATGAGTGTCAAGTTTCCTCCAGTATTTTTCACGGGGCAATGTATTCATCATTCTGTGAGTATGGACCAAAAGTGTAGTGCATTTGTAACTCAAATGTCCCCATGACATCAGTGGTCCATAACAATGTTTCACAGAAGGGATGGTGTAACTTTCATCATAGGCTCCGTTGACTGTTCTCCAAATGGTACTGTTAATAGTGGCTGAAAAAAGTTCCATATTGATCTAATTTTTCCAAATTACTTTGTCACATGCATTCCGATGCTTCTCACTATGCTATTTGGTGTATCATATGCAAAATAACATGTTTGCATTTTTGTAGTAATGGCTTTCTCCTGGCAACCCCCAACAGCCCATCTTTCCTCAAGTGCCTCTTTCCTGTACAGTTTAAAACATTTTTTCATGTTGTCCTACATTTCACCTGAAGTTATTTTTTGGTTGTTCTATGCCTCCTGAACAATTTCCCTTGCAATGATCATTGCAATGCAATGATTCCCTTGCCCATTGGCTTGATTCCAATCAAACCCCTCATATTGCATTTCTGAATTGAAATTCCAACAGTGCCAACATGACAATATTTCGACACAGAAAGCCAAATCAACCCATCATTAGCTTCAGAAAGAATAAAGTGAAGGTTTTTGAGCGACCATCTCACTTTCCTGATCTCAACATCATTGAGCCACTCAGGGGAAACCTCAAATGTGAAGTTCCAGCAAGACACCCAAAGGTATTATAGGAAACAACCATTCTGCCAGGAAGAATGTGCTGTTTTGTTATCTGAGAACATTAAGAGCCTTATCCACAACTACCACAAACAATTTAGAGTGGTTCTTGATGTTAAACAGGGCCATATTCAGCATCAGAAACTAGGGTATGTAAACTTTTGAACAGGGTCATCTGGGTAGTTTGGGTTGTGATCATGCTTTTGAAAGAGTAAACACAGCATATTGCTAATAAATATCTTAAGCCAGTCACTAGCAATGAGTGAAAAAAAAGGTTTTGTGTAATCCGTCATATTTCGTGAGAAATCGCAGAGAAAGCGTATATTCTGCTGGGGTATGTAAACATATGAGCACCACTGTAAGTAAGTAAGTAAGTACAGTGCCTTCAAAAAGTCTACACACCCCTCCTCAAATGTCAGGTTTTTGTGATGTAAAAAATGACAGAAAGACAAATAAATTCACAGCTTTTTCCACCTTCAATCTAAACTATTAACCTGTACAATGCAATTGAGCAACAAGCATGAAGCTTTAAAGGGAAACAATAGAAAATAAAAAACCTCAGTTAACATGGTTGCATAAATATACACACCCTTAAATTAATACTTAGTTGCAGTACCTTTGGGCTTGTCTGGGCTATTCCAAAACCTCAATCTTATTCTAGTGAAGCCATGCTTTTGTAGACTTAGGCGTGTACTTGGAGAAATTGGCGTTCTGAAAGATTAGCTCCCCTGCATCTTCACCTTTCTACCAGGGGGGCGAAGGTTTTGTGCCACTACCACGGCCCCTGTGAAAATTTTCATAATTCCCTCCTCCCTAATGAAAGCCCCAGTTACAGCTGAAGAAAAACAGCACAAAAGAACAATGCTGCCACCACCATACTTCATGTTAGGTATGGTGTTATTGTGGTGATGTTTTGCGCCAAACATACCCTTTTGAATTATGACCAAAAAGTTCAATCTTGGTGAGGTAAATTTCTCAAAAAATACTTCTGTAATCTCCCAAATGCATGTGGGAAGATGTGTTATGGTCAGGTGAAACTGAGGTTGCACATTTTGGACATAATTCCAAAAGGTATTTTTGGCACAAAACATCACCGCAATAGCACCATACCTAATGTGAAGTATGGTGGTGGCAGCATTGTTCTTTTGTGCTGTATTTCTTCAGCTGTAACTGGGGCCTTCATTAGGGAGGAGGGAATTATGAACATTTCCACAGGGGCTGTGGTAGTGGCACAAAATCTTCGGCCCCCTGGTAAAAAGGTGAAGATGCAGAGGAACTAATCTTTCAGAACGACAATTTCTCTAAGCACACGCCTAAATCTACTAAAGAATGGCTTCACTAGAATAATATTGAGGTTTTGGAATGGCCCAGACAAGCCAAAGGTGCTGCAACTAAGTATTAATTTAAGGGTGTGTATATTTATGCAACCATGTTAATTGAAGTTTTGTATTTTCTATTGTTTCCATTTAAAGCTTTATGCTTGTTTCTCAATTGCATCGTACAGGTTAATAGTTTAGATTGAAGGTGGAAAAAGCTGTGAATTTATTCGTCTTTCTGTCATTTTTTTACATCACAAAAACCTGACATTTGAAGAGGGGTGTGTAGACTTTTTGAAGGCACTGTAAGTAAGTATGAGACTATGTTGTTGTTGGGGTAGAGAGTCTGCAAGAAGAGCACATCTTTGAACCATCTGGTTGGGGTATCAGTGTGATTGCAAAGCCATTTCATTCCTGGTGTGTACATCGCCCCTCACTGATTTTTTGTAGCGAAGTGTGTGTCTGGCAGCGTATGGTGCTTTGCGTTGTGCCCCACTCTTCTTGATCTTAAATCGAACACAAACCCACGGGCTCTCGTGGCTTATTGCTTATTTGTTTTGACTATGTTAAACCCTAATTTTTTCAAGTCTTCCTGCCTTGTTTTTATGGAGTTAGAAACTGAATGTCAAAATTCACCCTATCCCGCAATGGTGAAGAATCTTTAAAAAAAATCCTGGATCCACATTGTGATCCGGATAACCACCAAAATTTACTCACTTGTTCCTTTTGTCATTTCCAATAACTACAATATTACACTAACTACATCCAAATCTGTGCATAACTTATCAAGTTATCCTGCTTGCAGACAGATATACAAACAGACCAATGCGACCTCCTTGGCGGAGGTAATAATGACAGTATGCTGATAAATGGGGGACCCCATGTCTTAACAAGTGGGAGCCTTACCACAAGTCTAAAGGGCAGGATCATATGGTGAGAGAGGCAGACAAGGATCAAGTTAACAACTTTAACTTTATTGAGTCAAAAACAGGTCACAAAACTAGAAATCAATTGTAGAAAAGCCCAAAACAGAACATTCAGGGATTTAGATACATACATCAATAGTCCAAACAGGTTAAAAAGGGCCTCAAAGCACAATGTCACAAAGCACAGAAGAACCAAAGCACGGTCACAAATCTAAAGGTAAGAAATTCACAACAAAAAGGAAAAAAAAATCCCCAGCGTGCATGAATCTTTGAGATTCTTTAAAAACTGAAGACGAACGTATTGCAAAAAACTACAGGCAGGATCCCTTCGTATTCTTCTTTTTTGGTCCTTTCCTGTTTCTTGGAATCCTTCAGCTCAGGGGTGGAAAACCTTTTTCATTCAAGGGGCTAGTTAAATTCCTCCAAGGGCAAACACAAACCAGGATTTCCCCCTGCACTTTAGGCCTATATTGAAGGGGGGGACCAACAGACGCCCTAAAAATAGAGCTTCATTGTATTGCAAATGTAATATCTACCATTTCTTTACAAAACGTCATACTTCATATGATAACATTAAAATTATGTTGGGGGCCGGATAAGATGGCCTCAAGAGCCCTCAAGACATAGGTTCCCTGCTTTAGCTTAACAAGATGGACAACTAATTTAGGAATGAGGAATTGCATATGTAGTGTTCCATGGGTGCCATTTTGCTAAGATTCAGGCCTTGGATGTCAGAGACCCGTGGTCCTCCTCTGAAGCAAAAAATAAAACAAACAAACAAAAAACAACATATAATAATCATTGATGGTCATTAAGACAATAAAACGCAGAACATAACCAATCAACAATTGGAGGCACAATTTTACAATTTCTATGTATGTACAAGTAACATTGGGTCTCCACTTTTTGCAAGGCCTTACATTGTCTTACTCTTACGCACAAACTGCATTCTAAGGAGGCCCTGACCTAAGTGTCTTGCTTTAATGTGACAGAGGTGTGAGAAGCTAATGTTGTCTGTGGTATACCAGGGGGTTAAGAAGCCGTTAAAACATACAGTAGGCTATATGGATATTTTTGAATATAGTAGAAGGCTATAAAGAAAATGTTCCGCATTTAAAAATATCCACATAAGTGTAACCAGCACCTACGTGTAGGCCTACCAGGAGGCAGTGGGGAGAGCCCAAGCTCGCAGCACCTGGCTGTTTGTCTGGCCGTTCAGATTACGATAAGTTAAATGAAGTTAGGGTTGCGTCTGTGTTAAATCTACGGTACAAATGGACAATATTCGAAACACAAGCAAAAATTCACTAGGGACATGAGAGTGCTCAGCTTTCTCTTCAAACCCTGTGTTGGCTATTGCACTTATATTATGGGCAGTCAAACGCACAACAACACTTCCCCAGGTGGATGAGGTTTGTCGATGACAGTTTTGAGTGTATACAACCTTAGCACTTGTTTTGATGATACTCCATTGTCAATAACTGCAACTGATTGTAAATGCAAGAACAGTTAAGTGTACTTACGTGAAGTCACTGTGTATTCTATAAATTAGAAGAACAAGAAAAAAACAGTAAATGCTCATGAAACCTCAATACTTGGTCTTTCAGCTCTCTTGTTGAAAATGTTTATCATCTACTATATGCTTGCCTTGCACATGTGCTTAATAAGAACATTTTTAACATGTACATTAGTGGCCTAGAGATGGAGAGAACATTAAAGAAACATACAACTAAGCCTGTCACCATATACGATAAGTCAATAAATCGGACGATAACTTTTTACAAGAACGATCACTTTTCTGGCCCCGATAAGTAACGATAAGTTATTTGCGTGATGTTTTGTTTTCCCTCTCTCCCTTTCTCTACCGCAGCCGTAAGACTACTGATGGCGCGTTATAGGCCAACGCAGCGCAATGACGCTTAAATGTTGGTGTAATTTTAAGTTTCAGTGCAGTTCTGGTTGGAAAAAAGTGCATTGATCTGGCTACTTGCGTCTTTGAAATAGAACGCTGGTGTTCCCGCGTGTCGCTTATAAGCCTCGACAAAGAATCAGCGCTAGAGACTAGGAGCGCAATATTCTTCCAGTCTCAGTCAGCGCATCTGCAATGTTCCTCAGAGAGGGGAATGAACAGCTCCAATACGGAGGCAAATGTTCATTTTGAAACATGCGCAGCAACCCAATATCCACGACGAAGACGTCTTTGTGCAAACATGAAATAGTGGTGCCCGTCGCGACAAACTTGCTCTGAGGCTGTTATTTTAAACCTCGCCGAGTTTCCACTATTATTTCAACGCGCCTCCTACCCCGACGTTCATTGTCTGTTCTTTTTGTGATTTTCGCTATATTTCTTGTTTATTTAGACCTAACAATATGAGTAGGCAGTCCGCAAGCAAATCATGAAGATAAGATTTGTGGATTTAAATCTGTCACACCAGGAGAATGTGAACGGTTGAGCGCGCTACAGAGGAAACAAAGGCATGGCGACTCATAACTCATAAGAATCAATGTATAGGCGTTCATAAAGGACTTTAAAGTGCTTTAAGCTGTCTAAGTAATAGTTTGTGAATTAACAATACCCCACCAGTAGGTTATTTTACATCACACCATGGATAGGCCTATAGGCCTAAGCCATTCAGTGTGCTTGAGAAAGATAAATAACAGAAAATGTTAAAGAAAGACTATATAACTTACCTTAATAATACATACAAAAAAGCCTATTTAGAGCCTATTGTGCTCCATGAGGATGTATTTAAAAACATATATATATCCCCCGCCGTGATGCTTTAAAAATGTGAAGGGGTGTAGTCACATTTTTATTGCATTTTTACGTCATTGTATTGTTTGACACATTTCTTCTTGGAGCAGGCGTCAATCTTAATTATTTAAACCTCTGAGTCTGCTGGCCCAAATGTTACATTCAATGTTTCAAGAAGGAGGCCGCACCTTGCATAGCAGTGTTTTTTATTGCACATTATATTGTTTGAAAATGGCGAGAGAGACAATATTATCGATTATCGCAATAATTTCTTGTTATCGTTATCGTCTGGCAAAAATTGTTATCGTGACAGGCCTACATACAACAAATTCCATCAATGTATCAATGTATTAATGATTCCATCATTAATGTAACTCACCTTTCTTCTTTTTCATCATTATGGCAACAGCCACTATCGCTATCAAAACCACCACAACAAGCTGTATAGCGATAATGAGTGGAAGATTTAACTCTGTAAAAAAGACAGATATTGATTCAATATTGCCACAACAGGGGGAGATTACAAAGGAATTCAATTTCCTGATTTCAAATTGGTTCAATTACAGTATCAAACGCAAAGGGTGGGATGTGTAAAAGACTTCAGTGTGTTTGTGGACACACCCCAGAGATTCCACAATTTTTCACCCACAGAGTTCTTTTTAACACACATTTAGCACATCACTCCTGTCTTGGCAGACCTGCACTGGTTGCCTGTCTCATACAGAATTGACTTTACGATTCTGCTGACAGTATTTAAAGCATTAAACCTTATGACTCTACAATCTCTATCTATTTCTTCTTCCTCTGCCTTCCTGCTATTTCTGCCTCTCCTCTCTACCTCTCCTTTTAAATCCATCTCTAACAATGATGTTTTTTTCCCATTTGTTAAGCACTTTGAGTTGCATGCCTTGTATGATACAGTGCTATACAAATACAATTATAATTATTAAAAAATGTATTATTATCTGTAAATCTGTAGGCTAAGGCTAAAAAAGCACAAGCTACGTTTTAATAATATCTCAAGAAATGCTGATATACATCAGACAAAATAGGTATTGATATCATATTGCTTTGCCGATATCTTATTAGCATGATACGACCTCATCAACCTGCCTCACCTTCCTCCGGAATGGGCGGGAGCCTCGGTTCTCCAATCTTGTGTCACCTCACAAAATAAACATCAGCCAAGCAAACTCCTCACCTTCCTCATGATCCAGAACAATTGGGTCTCCACTCTTGTGTGTCACCTCACAGCTGTACTGGGCCTTCTTTCTCTCTTCAGGTGAGATGGTGAGCACAGCTCTCTTCTGGAAGGTTCCATCCTCATTAGGTAATGTCTCTCCCACATCCACATCGTCCATCATCTCCACTCCATCTTTCTTCCAGGTGATCATCACTGCGTCAGGGTAGAAGCCTGTAGCATGGCATACAACCTCAGACCGCTTCTGGAAAAGAGACACCTCGGAACGAACTAGATAAAAACAAAGAGGAGACAATGATTTACATGAAAAGGAAAACACTGAATATTGACAAAATATGAGACATTGACACACAGGTTAGTGCAGGAATGACTTCAGTTAGGCATCCTTCCTGTCTGCAGTGTTTCTCAACCTATTTTTTCAGATATCACCAGAAATCACACCAACTGAAATTGCTCAGTTGCTCTATCCTATTAGTTATATAGTGGCTCAGTAGGCCACCACATTCCCTACTGCAATGGAGTATTTCAGGTTAACCTCACCATGTATGGCAAAAAATACCGCTTTAGTGGTGTCCCCTAGTGACAGTAGAAAGCCATCTCAGCAATGCAAGTAGGCCTAAGGTAAACCAGGTGATTGGGAATGGGAACATGTGGTGTAATGTACTGTATTGTGCCTCTTTTGAAAGTCACTTTGGTTATAAAGCATCTGCCAAATGTAATGTAATGTAATGTAATAATGTACCTTTTCTGCCCAGATGGTTGTTTCCAAACCTGACATACTTCTTCAACCAATCAAAACAGTCCTTTTGAAAGTAAGCCTTTCTGTGCGGCATGTAACTCTCCATATGGTTCCATCTGTATACTGTGTTAGCTGCCTGTGGCAGTGTTGATGTCCATGACATAGTCTTAACTTCTAATGACATGAAATCTTCTCCATTGTATCCAAATGCTTCAAAACTGACTGTGGCATCAGTCTCATCTTCCCACCGGCATCCATACATCTTCTGAAACACAGCTATCCCTAAAAGGCAGATAAGGTGAGAGGAGGGTTGGAAGTTTACAATGTACACTATACAACATTTGGAGTCATGTATAAAATGTAGGTTCACCAGTTCACACTTAAAATCTTATATTTAGATGTTTTTTTTTAGCTTCAGTACAATGTTTAAGATTGAAATTTGGACACACTGTGCACAGAGAGCACCAACCTACAGAGCCATTCTTCCTAATTAAATTCAGAACTTTTTTAGGTCTGGCTGGGCCCAATACAAAGTCCAAGACAAGACAAAGCATCAAATTCAATGGACAAGACAATGGAGAGCACTGTATATCCCCTATGTCATTGAACACAGTGTCAAGGAATTCAAATGCTATTTTCATTACATTTTCCTTGCTTCAATTGTTCTCTACTTGTTGATTGAAAGTTATCTTAGTGAATAAACTCTACTAAACTCCACTAAACTCACCTCCAGTGTTATTAAAGCGCTGCTTTAAGATATTTATGTTCTCTTTGAACGTCTTTTCATGAAAGATGCCCACTTCAGTCTCATTAGCCCAATACGTTCCATTCAGATGGTCAGCCATCCAGTTCTGCCTGGCAACCTCCTTTCTTTTGTTGCTGTCATAGTAGCTGATCACCACTCCATCCACTTCCCCCACGCTGATGTACTCTGGCAGGCCTCGGATCCCTGATGAGGCCGTGTAGAGATACTGAAGGGAATGGGTCGCTGAAAAATATAAGTAAATGGTGAAGAGTTATATAACTTATGATGAACATAAAAATTGCTCTTGTTTCACTGTTTTATGCAAACTTAACTGATATATGCATTTACAGTATTTTAGAGGAGAAAAGTAGACCACACACATCTACATGGAATGCATATAGGCCTATATACTTCTTTTTAATACCACTCAGACATATTTAAGATTTTTTTTTAAAAAATAACTTAATTTATTGGACTGTGCTGCTCTAACAGATTATGGACCTAGATGATCAGACTCTACAGGTATAGGCCATATTGTGTTTTATGTGTTTTTAATGTGTGTTTATGTGTGGATT
Organism: Engraulis encrasicolus; assembly: GCF_034702125.1. Taxonomy (NCBI): domain Eukaryota; kingdom Metazoa; phylum Chordata; class Actinopteri; order Clupeiformes; family Engraulidae; genus Engraulis; species Engraulis encrasicolus. Next base: position 47,252,832 of record NC_085870.1, on the reverse strand, counting down.
ATGGAAAAGTGTCATGCAAGACCAATGTTCTGTGCAAACAGACAATAAAGTTTATCTTATCTTATCTTATCTTAATGCCAAATTCAGGTAGGAAAAAAGTCCTGTAACATGTCTGCGAGGGGATTTTCCCAGGCTACACTCAACACAACGGTTTTCCCCTTACTGTCAACCATGATGTAATGTCATATTGCCAATGAAGTTCGCCCTCAAGCACGTAAATCTTGTTTGTCAACCTGTCACTGTTTAAACAATATGTCTGACCTGAGGTCAGTTTAACAAACCGTGTAACAAAACTTAACTTTCCTTATATACTCTGTGAGGTCTGGGATAGCTGATGAAGCAAAGTAGAAATACTGGAGGGAATGTATTGCTGAAAAACCCCCAGTACTGTATGCCGTTTCTATTAGTGTAGTGTTTGTAGGCCCAATGGTTAATTCCAAAGGCCCTACACCATTGTTCCAGAAATCTATCAGAGTAACCTATGGTATGTAGTCCTTAGTTTCTGGAATATCTACTTTGTATGTTGAGCACTGGGTAAATAGATGCTTAGATGTGCCATACATGTAAATTAAAATAACAACAACAACAAAACCTGAAGAAATAAGAGTGAGTGCGATGGTAGGCCTACACTAATGCACTCAATTACACACACCCAACTTGTCGACCTGGGTCATTTCTCAGTCCTACCCTCTCTCCCATTCATTTTCTGTTATCGCATCAGTATAAAATAGAGGAATCACCGTCCAAAAACATACAAAACTAGAAATGCACTCAGAGAGGGCAGACCTCCACCAAGGAAGCTGTTTGATAAAACATTTGACTGTTACACCCTGTTTTTTCAAGTCTTTCTGCCTTATTTCTGTGGAGTTAGAAATTGTTAATGTCAAAATTAGCCCTATCCCGTAATGCTGAAGAATCTTTAATAATATTTAAAAAAAAAAAACTTGGATCCGGATCGTGATCAAACAAACAGACATATAGACAGACCAACGCGACCGAAAACATAACCTCCTTGGAGCAGATAATAATAAAGGACAAAGAGCTCTTTAGAAATCATATGATCAGGAAATCAACAATACCCATTATGTTAACTGTAGCAGACTTTGTGCTCTGTTTACTAATAATCAGCTATTTTATTGGTTGCACTGTTGGAAGACTCATTTCAAGACTTTCAGCAGTTTTGTAAAATTATCCCACTCATGTTGAGTCCTATAATGAGTCCCCTGTCATCTTCGCTATGATCTCTCAAGATAATATCTTTCTATTGTTTTCAATAAACCCACACGCTTCTAATTCAATATGTACATTAAGGTCATTTCTGTGCTAAATATACAGTAATTAATACATCGTGCATAAAAAAACATGTTCTAATGTATTGATTTCAGCAAGCAAATAAAAACTTACCAGCACATGACAAGGATACAAAACATAGATGAAAAACTGCTGACAGCATGATACAGTACTTTACTCTTTATGATCCAAATACATTCATATACCTTTTACACCGATCTAAACAGTGGACATGTATTCTGAACCTTCTCGAGTTGTTCCACATGCAAGTCTACACCTAACAGGCATGTCCGCCACCAAAGACATGAAATAGATGGCAACAACTGTTTTTTTATTACGGTATATGGGTATTAATTGACAAAGCCCCATTGTAAAGTCACTTTATTATTTTATTGACATGCAATGGGCCATGCCAATGTTCAAAGGTCAACAACCTGAAAATGTTGCATCCATTAGGCATCATACTGTATTTCAAGTCTCCAGCACAACACTTAAAACACAACATTGTTAGTAGTTTAAGTCTACGTCAATAAGTTGTAAGTAAATTAAATGAATGACTGAAAACCTTTATAGCCCCGAAGATAATTTGTCTTGCGTTTTGGGAACCATTACAATTGCAATTTGTTTTATGTTTGGTCTGTTGCCACATAGGCTACTGTATCACATATGTCAGTCTGCCTACATATGACCTCATTTGCACATTTAATCATCATATTTCAGAAAACTTGCAATAGGCTACAAAAAGATTGTCACCCTATGGAAAAATGAATGTGAAATCTCCAACTTTGACCTTAAAAAAAAGTTCCACTATATAAATTGGTAGATTTTCAAAATGTGATGCAAGGGGGTATACACAAATCAAGTCAAGTCAAGTCAAGTCAGCTTTTATTGTCACTTTCTTCATATGCACAAGTCATACAAGGAAAATGAAATTACGTTTTCTCTCTATACCAGGCCAAGACATAGGCATACATAAGATAAGATAAAAATAGAATGTAGCCTAGACATTACAGTAATAAGACAATATAATACCAGTGACAGTAGCAACAGTAACAGTAATAATAATATAGTTTTAAAAAATAGATTGGAGTAGGCCTAGAAGGAAGAAGGAAGAAGCTGGATCGACTGGTCTACTAGATCCTAATCATATGTGGTTGTAGGCCTATTTGTTGATCTAAGGAAAAGTCTGCAAACAGAATGCATGCACATGAAGATGAATACTATTGTAGCCTAGTTACTGCTTCCCCACCACCCCTTTTCTGTTCGTATGCATATGCGTTCGTGTGTCCATTTGAATTAGGCCTAGGCTACATAAACAAGCGAGAGGTAGGCCTACTCGAGGAATTGTAGCCTAGTGAAGAAAAAAGAATATGGACGAGCTATGGACGAGTTTATTATCAATCTCGATCTGAAGTATGAATCAGATGAGGGAGAGAGGGAGTCTGCTTAAAATGCGTACCTTATTAAGAGTCGCTTCGGCTGGGCCCTTGCACTGTGCGACTGCCAAACATCAAAGGGATGATGTGAAGTGGCCTACTGGTGTTTTCACGCCTGCCACGCCACTAGGGGCGCTAAGCATTATGAACTCAGTGTAGCTTAGGCGTGGAGAGTGCTGGAGAGGGAGTTGTTAGATGACGTCATTTCCTATGAGAGTAAAAACAAATACGTAAATCTGCAAAAGAATGTTTTAAAAACGATATTTCTACACCGAATCCTTAACCAGTTGTGGACCTTGTAGCGGCGTATATTAATTTAATTTGTCCATATTTGAAATAAAAGCGTTACAGAGTTACATGCTTTCGGGGCGTCTCCTAGCAAAAGGCGGTGTTTTCATCACGTGACAAAATAGTTGCGGGAAAACCGAAAAACCTTTCGTAAGATGTCCTGTGATTCACCCTTACACAACATTTATTTTTGTTCTGAAGCATTCAGAAAGTCGTAAGGTACGTCCATCAAAGTAGTAATGCTTGATCGTTAGATGCTTACAGTGTGGATGTCATCTTTGTGAGGAACTTGGTTCTCTTGATTCACGAGGCTTTATAAATGACGTTAGCTAAAATGTTTTGAAGACCATTCTCGATCGGACAGCATTTATGAGGATGACAACGAAATAAGCCTTCATTCTGTTTTTAATATAACTCTTCAAACTTAATGACTAAACGCATGTCCACTACCTTTCGATGTGTTTGTGTGATGACAGACAGACAAGTGTGTGGTGAATCTGAAGTAGACTTTGGTTAGCTCAGTGTACAGAATTCTGCTATCTCCTTACTGCCCCCTGCGGTGTGATGTGATGACATGTTATGATGACTGTGTCTTGATGGAATAAAATGTCAATCGATATCATCATTCAGATGAATTAGGACACTGTCAAACGAAACCGAAATAAAGTAAGTGATGGGAAATAAGTGGAATAAAGCTAGGTGCTATTTTTCTGTTCCTAATTCCATCGTGTGTGTGTGTGTGTGTGTGTGTGTGTGTGTTTGTGTGTGAGAGAGAGATGTTGGATGGCAGTGTGTGTACAGTGTATAGGTGATGCAGGGTTCCTTTGTTATTACCCTCTGTGTGTGTGTGTATGTGTGGATGGATGTGTTGATGGTATCTCTGCCTCAGCTGAGTGTGAAGAGGGACATTTCTGTTTCACATTGTGTGTGTGTGTCTGTGTGTGCGTGTGCATGTGTGCGCGTGTAGATGGCGTCTCCGGGCCAGCAGGATGTGAAAAGAGGCATCTCTGCCATCTGGGAAAACCTGCAGTGCCCCATCTGGTGAGGAACACACACACACACACACACACACACACACACACACACACACACACACACACACACACACACATTAAATCCGCAGTGACACATCTGGTGAGGAACACACACACACACACACAGGACTTACTTGCATAATTGTCTGAACTGGAGTTCTTGAGAAATCCAAGTAGACATGCGGCGCTATAAGAAATTGAATTACTGGATGACGTGCGTCATACTCCAGGCTGAAGAGCCCTTAACTTGTAGGTTTTCTAATAAGATTACCTACGTATGTAGATTAGTATTTAAGTCTAAGCAAAATTAATTCAAGCACATAATGCCGACAACAAGAACACACAGTTTGCAAGTTGCAGCAGGAAAATATTTATCCGTGAACGTGCTGACATCACATCGCGTTGGTAATGGCCAATTACCTCTCCTGCTAACTAATAAATAATAAACACATGAAGAAGGCAAGTGAATTTAGTTTATTGTACTTAAATTATGCACAAAGCAAATAGGTAGAGGTGCCAATTTCTCTCCTTTCCTCTCCCTTCTGCACTGCTGGCTTTAAAACACACACACACACACACACACACACACACACACACACACACACACACACACACACACACACACACACACACACACACACACCTCTTTAGGGAAGCAACACACAGTGACGTGGCGTCAGCAAAAAGGGATAATGGGCACCAGTAAACTCAAGCCACTAAACAACAGCTACATCAAAACATCTAGTTCATCAAAACATCTAGTTTTCTTTTCCTTTTATTCCTTTTAGTTTATTTTATTTATTAATTTGTTTATTTTATTAATTTGTTTCATTTATTTCTTTTTTCAGTTTGGAGCTGATGAGTATGCCTGTGACGACGAAATGTGATCACCAGTTTTGCAAGTAAGATGTGTGTGCATGAGTGCTGTTCTGAAATGTTCTCTCCTGTATTCTGTATTCTGTATTCTCTGTTGTGTTGTGTGTTGTGTTGTGGAGGTTCTGTGCTGAATGAAACCCTTTATTTCTCCCCAAAGGGAATTTGTCTTACGTTTTGGGAGCCATGCAATAAACACTTGGACATATAGACCATTCAAAATAAAGGAGACAGGACAGCTCTCCTAGTTGTATTTTAAATATTTCTTATGGAATAAACACCCAGTTCCTCTTTCTGCTTAGTTGAGCGTGTTACAAAGCTTATTTTGATACACATAGATAGACAATTACAACAGTGCACAAGGTGCTGTTCTTTCCTCTGTGTTCTCTCCTGTGCTGCTCTGTGCTGTTCCATACTGTTCTCTGATGTGTGTGTGTGTGTGTGTGTGTGTGTGTGTGTGTGTGTGTGTGTGTGTGTGTGTGTGGTGCAGGTTCTGCATGCAGAAGCTCCTAGATCGTGGTAAGAGGCAGGAGGCCAGCTGTCCTGTCTGCAAAACCAAAATCACCAAACGGTGAGAGAACACGCACCTTGCTTTTTACCATGTAGACATTACACTGTAATAACAATGATAACCGAGTAGACCGAGAGGAATAATGCCGTGTCCAGACCAAGAGCGAACTATGCTGCCTGGTAGCGTGGGTAGCAGAAGAAGTTTCGCCTTGAATTTGCTGTATTCGCTCAAGACGCAGCATTGGCATGTTTGATTCAGCTAATCGCATAACGGCTCTGGCTTGACAGCCTGGGAGATTCGGAGATATGAGCGTTGCGATTGGTTTTCGCCAGAGCGAGCCATTCGTCAGAGCGAATTCGCCTGCGATTAGATTTAGTTTAATCTTCAAAATTCGCTCTGGTCGCGCAAGAAGCTTCGCTCCTGGCGAATTCGCTTTGGTAGCGCAGGTCGCGTGCCCTCCGTAGAAAAATAATGACTTCCGTCGCTTCGTTCGCTCTGTTCGCTCCTGGTCTGATGCCCCGTGTACATCAAGCGCTACCAACGCGACCGGGTAGCTGGGGTAGTTGAAGAAGTTTCGCCATGAATTCGTTTTATTCGCTCTGGAGGCTGCACTGACATGTTTGATTCAGCTAATCACATAACGGCTCTGTCTTGACAGCCTGGGACATTCCTCGATATGAACGTTCCGATTGGTTTTCGCCGAACAGCGTCATAGCGAATTCGCTTAAGATTAGCTTGAGTTTAATCGTCAAAAGTCGCCCTGGTCGCTCAAGAAGCTTCGCCCCTGGCGAATTCGCTCCGGTAGCGCTGGTCGCGCACCCTCCATAGAGAATGAATGACTTCCGTCGCTTCATTCGCGTTGGTCGCTCCCGATGTACACGGGGCATGAACACGGCATTAGTTGTGTCTGTGGGGTAATCGCATGAAAAAATTCAGGTGAGGTTGCGCTAGACTTTTGCACAGTCCGTCATTTTGACGGACAGGGTCGAAAAAAATCCGCCATCGCCTAATTTTTAAATTCGCCACCTAGTTTCTCAATGTGGGGGGTCGCGACCCCGCACCGAGAACAACACATGCGCAATTGCGGCCAATTGAGAGTAAACCGCTGTGAATACACCCCCTTTCACTCGATATTCATTCTCCAACTTCGAGGATGGAGTCAATTTTGCTGTCCACTTTCTCTCTCTGCCTCTCATGGCGCGCGTCTGATTCAGTGTTTAGCGCTATGGTCACCACAAGCACTTTTTTAAAAGACGCGTGCAGGGCTTTATCCAACAGCTGTCAGTCACTCGATTTGCTCTGATTAATGCACCGATTGTAATACAAAGGCGCAGTGTTAAATAATATTCGCGTTGGACTTCACATGCACGATGGAAAGGAAAGCCGTCTTGAAGCAGAAAGGTGTAGCCCAGACAGTAGATAAAGGCACTGAAGCCTACAACAGGAAGACGACCAGATTTCGCAAAACTTTGTTGAAAAATGTCAGCGACGGTAAAGGGAACCTCTCCATACGTAGCCCCATCGGCTTATGTTGCCTCTGGGAGCGCGGTAAAGTTGTCTGAATAAAAAATATATCGCCTATAATGGGTGAACCAGCTATCGAAATGAGAGGTTAGCCGTTTCTGGCAACGTTTGCCAAGTTGTAAGTTGCGTTGCCTGGTAATATTTTGGTTCTTGAATAGGCTATCCGTCGTTTTTATTAGTTAATGTTCTGAAGCCGTTTTAGACCTGCGTTGCCTTTGAGTGAAGGTTCTGGCTAGCAAACGTGCTATTCGCATATTTGTTTATGTTTCAAGCGAGGAGTTATGAAAGAATGCTTCTATGAAGGGCGATAGAGGGACAACTTCGTCATTGGCAGAAAATCAGATAGTCGGTAAATGTAGGCTTAGGTCTACAAATAGTTCTGAATCTTAAAGTCGAAGTCACACGTGTATGGTGGCAACGTCTTAGTTATTTTAATTCATTATTTTGAGCAAGTGCAGAGGCGCGCGCTCTGCTGCAGCCAGCCGCACAACCCAGCTGCGGCGCATGGTATGACAATCAAGGAGAGAGGGAGAAAGGCAAACGATAGTAGCATGAAATTATCTGCGCTGATAACTATGCCTAATTGAAATGCATATTTGCTCTACTCGATAGAGGCGTAGGCCTATTTAAACTTGTGATTTATTTATCATCACCCTGAATATTGATCCGTCAAAATGACGGACAGGCTTCAGAATTTTCCGTCATCCTTCAAAAATATCCGTCAATGACGGACATTTGTCGGTTAACGCAACCTCAGCACATCAGTGTCCATGAGAGCATGTAGACATTACACTGTAGTAATATTTACTATGCATGTAGACATTCCACTGTAATAATAATAACTATGCATTTCACTGTAATAGACATTACACTGTAATGAATATACCATGCCTGCTATTGGCCACGTGCAGTAGACATTACACTGTAATGATAATACAGACAGATGTGTAGACACATAACTCACTAATACACACCAACATGCAGGGAGACGTGTAGACACACAACTCACTAATACACACCAACATGCAGGGAGATGTGTAGCTGTAACACACTAATGACCAGCCTGTTTACCTGTTAATATACTGAGCCTGTGTGTATGTTTGTGTGTGTGTCTGTGTGTTTGTCTGTGTGTGTGTCTGTGTGTGTGTCTGTGTGTGTGTCTGTGTGTCTGTGTGTGTAGGAGTCTTCAGGAGAGTGCAGTGTTCCAACGTCTTGTTTCTGGCTTGCAGTCGCTAGTGGAGGCCTACCAACACGACAGCTCCACTAACTGTATGGAGAAACACACACACACACACACACACACACACACACACACACACACACACACACACACACACACACACACACACACACACACACACACACACACACACACACACACACACTCACACATGCATGCATATTCATATGTATATTATATGACATGCATAATTGACTCTGTATAGCACGGAATATAACTGTGGACACTGTACTGGATAGCACTGAGTGTAACCCACCCTGTGTGTGTGTGTGTGTGTGTGTGTGTGTGTGTGTGTGTGTGTGTGTGTGTGTGTGTGTGTGTGTGTGTGTGTGTGTGTGTGTGTGTGTGTGTGTGTGTGTGTGTGTGTTCTGTTCAGATTTCACTGGGCAAGCGCAGACCAAGAACCCGATGAGGTGAGTGTGTGGGTGTGCAAGCATGCTTGTGTTTGTGTTTGTGTCATCATTCACCTGTCGGAGGTGGAGAGTCTAGGCGTTGATATAAGTATATATGCTTGCGTGTGTGTGTAGTGATGTCATCGATCAGCTGACGGAGGTGGAGAGCCCAGAGCATGCTATCATGCGCAAAGCTGAGGAGGGCGGAGCCCGGTCCATGACATCATCACGAGCAGGTCAGAACCAGGAAGCAGAGTGCAGGACTTAATGAATGCTGATTGGTTAATTGATGAGTGTGTCAATGTTGTCTATTTCATACTGGTGTGGTTTTGATTAATCGGTGTGCGTGCTGGTTGCAAGATATGGATACTCTTGATTGATTGACTGACTGATTGATTGTTTAATTGCCATGTGTGCGTCGATTAATTGAAGTGTGTGCTACTTAATTGATGTGTATGTTGCTGCTTAATTGATGTGTGTGCGCTGATTGCTGATTGGTTGGTTTGTAGCGGAGGGCTTTGCTCAGCTGATGGACTTTGGAGACTCCTGCTCCGTGACCTCAGACAGCGGCCTGGGACACCTGCCCCCCGTCGCCCAGGTGACACACCTGCCCCCCGTCACCCAGGTAACATCCAACCCCCACCCCCACCAGCAGAGTCACACACCAGATACACACATCCCACCTTTCACTCTTGGCACATTCAGGCCGACTGAGAAACGTGCCGGTGACCTTTCCTGCACCTAATCGGATAATAGGGTTTTTCCACAGGATCCGGATCCGGTTCCAGGATCCAGGATCCGGTAGCCGAGGCTTTTCAGTCAAAATAGTTTGAGCCAACGTGATAAAAAGGGTCCACATGTGCGAGTAGGCTATGTGTTTCAATCCTTTCGTAGGATCCGCTATCCGGTTCCGGATCCGGCAGGATCCTAAAAATCAGGATCCGGTGCATCTCTATATAGTACTGAACGTAACTGGCACGGTTCTGGTTGGCCTGAAAACAGTATGTGTTGGTCAAAGCTGCCAGTGTTAGCTACTGTGCACTGCGCCAAGTTGTGTTTGTGTATTGGAATGCTGTTAAAACATTTCTTACCACCTGCTGCTAACATGCTTTATTGCTTTTATATTCTTTTTTCATTGTTTTAGTCGGACACTGTACAGCACTTTGGTTCGTTTGCACTGTTTTTAAATGTGCTTTATAAGTAAAATTTTCTTACTCTCCTTACATACTCCCCAGGACACCAGAGCAGCAGACGACCCCTCCTCCTCCCCACACACGCTGCCCATCAAACACACACCTGTGGACGAGACGGTTGCCGTTACACACACACCATCTGCGACCACTGCCCCGCCACCTCGGGAGCATGCCCCACTGGAGACGCCTAATGCACAGCCCCGATTGGTAGACGGAGGCCATGTCCACGCCCCAAGCCAGGAGGAGGATGAGGAGGAGGAGAAGGAAGAAGAAGCACAAGAACGAGCAGAAGAGGCGAGATGTGCAGTAGAGGAGAAAGAGGAGTGTGAGAGGATTGTGGTGCGGGGCAAGAGGCAGACGCGGTCGGCGAGGAGACTGCTGATGGGAGAGGGGGATGAAGAGAAGGAGAGAGAGGAGGAGGAGGAGGAAGGTGAGGTGCTGCGCAGGTCAAGTCGCTCTCGAAGGTGTTTGGATCTGGGCGTCACCGGGAGACAGAAGAAGAGCCTGGAGAAGGTGTCTGATTGGCTCCTGAAGATTCCGCTGCAGAATGCACCAATCAGCCAGGAGGAGGGCCGGGAGGAGAGCCAATCAGCAGGAAATGAATCCTCCACTGATGACACGAGCAGCATCAACGGCCACATGACCCACCAGCCAGCCAACCAGGAGCAGGTATTACATTACATTACATTACATTTAGATGACACTTGTGCAGAGCCTGTTATAACCTTACTGTCACCAAAATTGTAATGGCTATGTCTTAATCTGTTACTTTTACCCAGTGAATGTCATAGAATGTTGTTATGATGTAGTTGAGTATTTTCAGAAAATAGTGAATAGGCCCCCCTATCTGCACAAAGAGGTTACGCACACAGGGTATTGGCTACAGTCCGTGGAGCAGTGTGGGGTCAGGTGCCTTGCTGAAGACATAGGGAGTGTAATGAAGGGATTTGATCCTGCAACCCTCTGATATAAAGCCCCTTCTCTTTAACCCACCAGGGCACGGCTGTCCAGGTTGGTGGGGTTAAACGCCTGGAGGAGCGCGTGTTCGGTCGGGTGTACGGGAAAGCACCTGCAGGACTGCGGAGGAAGAGCGACTCACCTGACGAAGAAGACACAGGTGCAGTGTGGGATACGGAGCTGGACGTGTGGAGGACTAGAGAGCCAGGTGCACCCTGGGATAGCGAGGTGCCAGTGGAGGAGCGTCCAGCTGCTGCTGCTGCTGAGGACGGCCAAGAGGAGACACCAGGGGGCGACGTGGAGCAGCCGTCAGGTCAGCACAACATTATCTCATCTAATATAGACACCGTTTATACATACCCGAGTATTTTGATAAACGGTTTTCTTCCCTATGTTAACCAAAAGATCGGCAAATCTGCATAAATATGCTGCAGAAAGCGGTCAGAAATGCATTAAGTAAGTCTGTGTGCAGTAAGGAGACAGCCATTCAAGAGTTTTTAAAAAGATTTATTTTCAGAGGGAAAACCTCTGTTTGTGTGTAAAGAAAAGGCACAAACAAAGCGAAATGTCTTTGTTTATAAAAAAGATAACCAGGTATGAATGAACGTGTGTAGTGTAATGTATAACGTAATGTAATGTTAACCTGGTGACCCGCCAATAATACTTCTCTTCATTCGTATTCATGGTCTGGAGGTTATTTTCTAAGGAGGGTTTAGTCGTCCAACAGGCAGCAGGCTAATAACCAAACAATTGGGTGGGAGCAGTCCAATCATTTCAAACCAGAACTGAGTGCAATCTAATTGAGTCTGGTTAAAGAACCTCCAGACCATGAATACGAATGAAGAGAAGTTATGGGTGGGTCATACCAGGCTAGTGTAATGTAGTGTAATATAGTGTTATTTAAAGTAATTTATTATATGGTTGTGACGTCATCTGTCGAATGCTCCATTCATTTCAACGGGGCTCCCCAACGTTCGGACGTCTGTTATTTTTCGATAACGGACGGGTTGGTCTATAACAGACCGCTGTCAATGGCAACAAGACTTTTCACTGCTAAAGCGACTTTTCAACAAGACTCTAATCAGCTGCTGTGATGGACAGCGTCCTGGCTACCGCTGTCAATGGCAACAAGACGTTCACTGCTAAAGCCACTGGCTTGTATACAAGTCAGTGGCTAAAGCGAATGTTTCATATCACTCCGCAGGGGGTCCGGTCTTTTGTCACTCTAATCAGCTGCTGTGATAGACAACACCTGTTGTCCTGGCTACCTAGCTGTTGCCTAGCGGTGTTCCACAACGGCACTGTTTTGTTTTGCGCAGCAACAATCTTAACATTAAATAGGTCTAAAGAAATGTCCCCGCCATGTGTGAATCATTTAAGTATATCCATATAATAAGCGGGTTAACTTTCGGCGAGTCGGTCGCTTTGTGGAATAGCAGCACTTCAGAGAGAACAAGACCCCTCCGCTCCGCGTCGGGGTCTAAAGATTCTCTCTGTCGTGCTGCTATTCCACGGTAGCGACCTTCTCGCCGAACGTTAACCCTTACGTAATGTAAGGTAAGGCAGTGTAAAGGGGTGTTATGTAATGTAATGTGATGTGTGTTTGCTGCGTCAGCAGGCCTGGAGTGCGATATTCGCCAGCAGAGGAAGAGGAAGAGGAAGTCACAGCCCCTCACCCCTGCAGACTTCATCAAGAGACCCTGTAACGGTGGGGAGGAGGAGGAGGAGGAGGCAGGGAAAACCCTTGTGGAGGTGGATGGGGAGCAGAGCGGCCCTGCAGCAGGGGAGGGAAGGGAGTCACCTCATCAATCTCCTCCTGACACACCTCCAGGCAGTGACCCTGCCCTGTCTGAACTGGAACTCGCACAGGTCGACAGAGGGTCGGAGGCTGGGTCGGAGGTTGAGGTGGTGGTGGGGCGTTCGGCAGCAGAGGGGGGGTCAGAGTTTGAGGTGGCGCCAGCGAAGACGAGAGCAGCAAGGGGCAAGAGGAAAGCTGGCATGACGCAGGATGCCTGGACACATCTGCAGACAGAACTGAACTCGGGTAACTCAGGTGCCGTGTATTGAGTGTTGTAACACTCAGGTGCTGTGTATTGAGTGTTGTAACACTCAGGTGCTGTGTATTGATTAGGTTATATGTAGTGTTAGTAGTGTGATGTAATAATGTGTAATGTAATGAAGTATAATGTGTATTGCAGTATACACTCACCGGCCACTTCATTAGGAACACCTCTCTAACCCTCTGGGTTGGACCCCCTTTTGCCTTCAGAACTGCCTGAACTGCCTGCAACAATACTCTGGTAGGCTGTGGCATTCCAACAAAGATAAATTGGTACTAATTGGCCCAAATTGTGCTAAGAAAATATCCTTATGCCATTATATCCCCAGCCTGAAACGTTGATGTAAGGCAGGGTTGACCCATGTTTTCATGTTGTTGACGCCAAATTCTGACCATTCCACCTGAGTGTTGCAGTAGATATCAAGACTCATCAGACCAGGCAACATTTTTCCAATCTTCTAGTCTCGTTTATGGTAAGCCTGTCCAAATTGTTGACTCATTTTCCTGTTCTTAGACAGGAGTGGCAACAAATGTGGTTTTTGTCTGCTATAGCCTATTTGCCTCAAGATTTGATGTGCTGTGTAATGAGCAGTGCTGGGAGTAACGGCGTCAGAGTATAACGGCGTTACTAACGGAGCCTCATTTTGAATAACGGAATACTTACTTAATTACTTTATCCATAACTGTAACGCTGTTACAGTTACTCGGGAGGTAACATGACGTGTTATAATTTTATGAATTGCAGCACCAGTGTGCACTGGCTGCTGACAAAATCAAGGAGCAAATGGCAACGCCACATAAATCTGTACCAAGCTGGCTTTTAGTATGCTCACATTCACCCTTTGCATGCACAAGAACAAAATAGCTGAACGTGATTTGCTAAAAAAGTGTTGTGGGCGGAGTGTCGGCTATCTTGCTCCACGCGCGTAAGCACATGTCGTTCTACACAGAGTTCACAGGGAGCGCATATAGAGAATAGAAGAGACAACGGCAGTAAAGCCGCGAGGTTGCATGTTCCAAAGGTAAATACCGGAATCATTTCACGCTAGTTGCAGTCAAATGCAATACTGTTTATATCCAAAGTATACTGTGCCTTGGAAACAAAGTTATGTCCGTAACGAGCGACTCTAATTTCACTAAGCACCTATAATAATGGTGGCACGCCCCGCTAGTAGTTTCAGCTTTATCGAAGAGGGAGACAGAGGCAAGCCAAACCTGATTTCTGAGTGAGCTCAACAAAATAATCGTGAGGTATGATGTTGAAAACATGTTTCCCCTATCCACTGTGGGGTCGGAGTTGTTAAGGGCTCTTGTTGCAAAAAAAAAAAAATCCATCTCGTGGAACAGAAATGAGCACATCCCTAAAAACGTTGTGAACTGGAGGGTGTACCTATTCACTGGAACGGACAGGAACGAACCCTGAACTGGATTATCATTCACCATTGATAGGTCATGAAGATATTTGATAGCATCTTACGCGAAACTAACATCACAGCCAAAATAACATGACAGAACAAGGATAAAAACCCAATTTAACTGTTTATTTGACATTTTAAGCACAAAAAAAAAGTAACGCAAAAAAATACTTTTCCTGGTAACTAGTTACTTTTATAGTGAAGTAACGCAGTTACTAACACAATTACTTTTTGTAGTAACTGGAACTTGTAATTAGTTATTTTTTCAAAGTAACTTTCCCAGGACTGGCAATCAGGGATTATCTTATGCATACCTCAATTGTAATGAGGTTATTGTTGTTAATAATGTTATTTGACTTAAATCTTGCCTTTTTTATCAGCTCAAACCAGTCTGGCCATTTTCCTCTGACTGCTGCCATCAACAAGGCATTTTTGCCCACAGAATCGCTGCTCACTGCATTTTTTTCTTTTTCGTGCCATTCTTTGTAAACCCTAGAGATGGTTGTGTGTGAAAATCCCAGTATATCAGTATTTTCTGAAATACTCAAATCAAGCCCATTCAGCTTGACAGCCATGCCATGTTCAAAGTAATTTAAATAACCTTTCTTCCTCATTATGATGCTCGGTTTGAACTGCATCAGATCATCTCGACCATGTCTACATGCACAAATGCATTGAGTTGCCACCATGTGATTGGCTGATCAGAAATTTGCCTCAATGTGCAGTTGTAACAGGTGTTCCTAATGTAGTGGCCGGTGAGTGTAATGTGTAGTTTAATATAATGTGTAATTTGCTTCCTGTCTTTTCCTCAGGTGTGTAATGTAATATAAAATAATGTGTATTATATGAAATGTAACGTGTAATGTAATCTAATTCGATTCTGCTCTCCTCAGGAGTAGGAGAGAAGGTGGGTCGGCCTCGCAGGAGCGAGCGGCCGGGATTGGAGAATCGTGAGAGTAGAACCCGTCCATTGACGCTGCTCAGCGCGGGGGCTGAAGAACGCCCTCTGGAGCCACATCATGCTTGCGGGGCCACGGCGGTAGCCATGGCGAGGATGACTGTTGACGTGGCGATCGAGAGCTTCCCTAGTAGCTGTAGCAACAGCCCCGACGCCCACGACGCCCGCACCTTCCGACGCGGACGCAAACTCCAAGACTTCACCAGGGAGGTGCAGGGCGAACCGCGAGGCGGCGGCGGCAGGAGCAGAACACACAACAGAGGACCCATAGAACTAGAGACCAGTAGGACGGAATTAGATACCAGCAAAGCAGAACTCGGCAACAAGG